>NC_057717.1:13902488-13912154 GCF_004010195.1 Chiloscyllium plagiosum
CTTTCATGTTTTGGAGAAATCTATTTATCTCAGCCTTCAGCATATTATTTATGGATTCACCCCAGCATCTGTGGGCACCAATGTTAAACGATTAGCTCATTCTGAGTTCCCACATATCTGCCACTGTTCGCTAAGCACTAATATTCTGTGTTCGGTACTCTGCCTAACATTGTCTATACTACTGTACTTATAGCGGCATGTCAGTGTGCTGATATATGGGATGCCGCGATCGTATAGTGGTTAGTACTCTGCGTTGTGGCTGCAGCAACCTCGGTTCGAATCCGAGTTACGGCAGTAGTTTCTCTATTTGCCCGTTTTTGTGAAGCACACAAAGGTATAAGTTATTTTAACATGGTAATTTTGTCCAAGTCAATGATCTTATTCCTTCAAATTCTGCTCGCTCATAACTCGGTGTTTCATATGTCAGCATTCAAATCCGCCCGTTCTCAGAGACTTCTTCCCTCCTACGATCATTAACCCGACCTTCCGTCCAACACCCCCAGTTCATTAATTTGAGGATGCCGTTGTTGGAGTATGGTGTACAAAGTTAATAATCACACAACACCAGGTTATAATTTTACATGTTTAATTGAAGCACTAGCTTTCTGAGCGCTGCTCTTTCATCATGTGGCTGTGGAGTCCTATTTCATCAAGGCACTGACTCTCACATTGATACCGTTCAGTCGGTGTTGCTGTGGACACTGTTGCTGGGTGAACGTACACCAACCCCACGATCGGTACCTGCAGACCAGTTGATCCATTTGCTTACCGCTGTTGTGAGATCAATACTCATGTAGCAATTTTTACTGAGACGGGCAAGAGATTATTGGAGGGTCAAGCTCAGGAAAATGACACAGGACAGTATCGAGGAAAAGCAACTCCATTGGAAAAGCTCAGTTTGACTGGTTTTCTGCAATGCCGAGCACTCTTCCGACTGGACTGTTAACTCAGACACCAGGGACTCGGGTTTGAATCCGACCATGCTAGGTGGTAGAATTGGGATTCAGTAAATATCTGGAATTACGAATCTAATAACTCCTATAAATCCATTGTCAATTGTTGAAAAAAAATTAAAACCATCAGTTTCACTGGTGTCCTTTAAAGAAGGAAACTGCCTTTCTTATCTGGTCGGGCCTCCATATGACTCCAGACTCACTGCAATATAGTTGAGTCTCAGTGCCTGCTGTGTTCTTAGAGATAGCAAAATATGCTGCCGAGCCAGCGATGCCCTCATACAGTAACAGAATAAAGGAATTTTATTTGGCTCTAGCTCGAGTACTGTGTGCAGTTCTACAATTCACATGATAGCATGGATGTGATTTCACTGGGGTATTGTTTGGCTGAATATTTTCAGTTATGAGGACAGACTGGGGTTGTTTGTCGCCCAGCAGAGGAGATTGGTGAAGACATGACTGAGATGTTCAAACCAATCAGGGATACGGATCGGATAGATTGAAAGAAGCGTTTCCTATTGATGGAGGGATCGAATACCGGGCCAAGAGATGTCAGGAAAAGAAGAAAGCTTTGAGTACATGTGCGCAAAGCGTCACAAAGGCGGAAACAGTTTTCAGCTGAAAAAAATATTAGATGAGACTTTGTGATGCCAAGACATATAAGGCGATAGGCTGAATGATTGAAAACTTGATTCAGGTCGTTTAGCAGTTGTGTTGGACAAGTGCGGCCACAACAGGCTGAAGGGCCTCCTTCGACGTGGTTGTCCTCGGCAGTATCGTGGTCAGTGTACCCGCCTGTCACGGGACACAATTCACCGCTAGGGGCATCGTAAATCTTTTAAACCTGTCGCGATTTTACCCAGTGAAGGTTATTAATGCCTGGCCTTCCATTCTCGATGGGATATGTCACAGGAAGAACAGGGCTGTCTGAATCACCGTGGGGAAGAACTGCAGCTCCTGGAGAGAGAATGTCAGTGAAAGTGCAAACAGGTAATTTATGCAAACTGTACATTGTATCTGTGTTGGAATGAAAACCATTTTATCGATTTCTTTCTGACTGAAATGTTTGCTTAAAGCAGGAACCTGAGGAAGAAAACAGGGTAAACCCATTCAGATCTGAGTGCAGAAACATTTCCTGAAGCACGAATGAGGTTGTACAGCACAGAATCGCGTTTGGATGCATTGAATTATGGTTGATGGGCGCAGCTTGCTTTCACTAACCTGAGTTACCAGTGTGTAAAGCTATTAAACATGATGCAGATGTTTCTCACTGTTATAATATAATTGCTGAGTGGTCGCACTGATTTTAGATCTGCAGGTCAGGTGGATTGACCATGTAAAATTGCCCGGTCATTCCACGGAATGAAATCACTAAGTTAAGTGAATTAGCCATGGGTAATGTCAGCAGTCACACGATGCAATTGTTCATTCCAGTAGGTTTGTTTGAAATCACAAGCCAGGGGGCTGTTCTTTCTTCAAGTGAAATATATGGGATAGAGTGGGAGCTAGGTTTGGTTGTGATGCACTTCAGAGTGACCCTATAGACTCTATTGGGTGAATTATAATTTCCGCCTTGTAGGGAATCTGTGATTCTATCAGAGAGGAGACTGCCAGCGTTTACTGGGCTGCTAAGACATTAGAGATGATGCTGACGGCGTTCGGTGGGGATGGTATTTTATTTATTTGTGTGTTGGAAAATTTGGAACTGAACCAAGGAAAACCGAATGGAAGTTTTCCAGAGTATGTGAGGTTTGGAGGGATGAAATAAGTGGTAAATTCACTCTTTCAAGTTACTAAATTTCTGAACGTCATGTATTCAAAACCATTGATGTAGGACAAAGAAATGATGGAGCAGAATTTCTGTCACTCAGAGAATCCGTTTCCAAAATATTTGGGAAGGCACATTTAAAGACGCACAAGCAGCGAGTTTCACCAGGAGACAAAGACAGCCTGTGGCTGGGTAAAAGTGTAAAAGTGGGGTGTGGGGGATGGAATGTGCGAGGAAGCAATGTCTAATTTGGATAAATTGAAATGCAAAGAAATATCAGAAACGTATGCAGCCGAATAAGAGAAAGCAAAAAAAACGCAGAATTTTGAACGATTTCCATTAATATTCCACATTAAACATTATAAATGGAACTGACCAGATTTTATAGATTGTCAAGGAAAGATATTCCATAATGAGTAGGAAGTGATACGTCGCTTGGAGATCGATTTCCTGCTTTAATCCCGTGCTTTAAAGATGGGCGGACAATGAAAATTATGGTGGGTTCATTAGATACCCACTGCAATCTGCCAAAGCAACTGAGCATCAAAACTCGTTTTTTCTATGCAGTTAAACTTTTAGTTTTTCTCATCAGTATTTTCTTTAAGCTGAAATAAATTCGGATCAAAATTGAATACAATATTAAACATTCCAATTATATAAATCCAATTCACTTCCGATCATTGCAATGAGCAGAGTGAGGTTGCAGCAAAATTAATAAAATGAAGCGAACAAAACTGCATTTCCGGGAACTTTACCCATTTCAGGTTCAGCCATATGAGAAAAGCCATCGAGCTAAACCATCACCTTCACTTCTCTCTCCAGAAATACTTCTTCACGTGAGGGAGAAACTGTCTGAAGAAATTATGACTCAAGACTAAATATGTGTGTGAATGTGACGGCAATTTCTTGTTCGCTGGTTCATTCTGAGACAGTTCCGACTCAGAATGAATCACGGACAGCTATTTCTTCCAAGGATGGTGTCAATTCCTTGGATTTTGCTGATATTATCATTCCTCTGAAAGCAGAAACGGATTCGATTCCGCTCAAGGAATTTCTCATCCCCTATTAGCACCATATGTAATCTTGACAGGGTCACCAGTGAGCTCCTTTACTATGCGAGGAAATAACCCCGAGGTTATGGCGACGGGTTAGTAATTCATTGTTCACATGTGGGTTCAAATCCTGCTCTGGGTGTTGCTTTTATTAAACGCAGCTGGGGTTTTCCTTTGTGCCTTGCATCTTTAGTTTACATTAGATGGAGAATCTTGCTCTTGCACTTCACTGCACCGGAGATTTACGATAAATGGATACCATATCAAAGTCGAAACAAACCAATTTGATTGTGTTGTAAGTTGAATTGGGATAATGAAAAGGAGTGCAACTTTTGTTTCGTCCCTTCATTCCATCTTGACTTTCTATGAATATACATCGAATGAAAGAGAAACAAATAAGGAGAGATCGAGAGCAATAGTTTATCCAGTGGGATTGTGAATGAATATTTTGATGTTACATTCGACACAAAGGTCTGATCAGTATTTCAAATAGTCAATTGGAATTGGAACTGCAGAAATCTTCTCCAGTGAAACAAACCTTTCATTCTTTCACAAACTATTGCTGTGTGAATCACACTTGCAATCCATTATCCAGCAGGATCACCAAGTTGCCAACAGCATTAGATCCACCAATTTACTTTAGAAATCACAACTACTGTACATACCCATCTGCAGTGTGCCCAGTGCCATTTGTTGTTTCCAGGCCACAACACATTTCTTGTTCATGGGTTTATCAGCCTTGTTCCTGATCTTTCTGATAAGTTTGAGAAACCTTTTCTATCACTTCATCCCATCCCCTCAGAATTCCAAACTTATCAATAGAATAATACGTTCGACCAAATGATGTAGGATTGGAAGTCGGCTATTCAGCCCATCGAGTCTGCTCCACCATTCAACGAACTCATGGCTGATCTGTTAATCCTCAACTCCTTTCTCCAGCCTTAAATCGACAGGACTTCATCGTATTTCTGGATAAATATCTGACTGAGAATATACAATAACTAGGCCTAAACAAAATTTTCTGGAAAGGGTTCCACAGAATCACTGGAAACTGAGCAAAGAAATTAGTCCTCATTGCTGAATTAAATTGGCAATAACTAATTGTGACTTCATGTCCTCTGGTGCTCTCATCATACCAGACTGCAAACTACCGACCCGTAACAATCCCGTTAAGATCCCATGAATATTGAACGTCCATAAATGTTATTATGTGATAATACAGCTCCACTCTGCCTCTTTTGTTTCAAGGAGAATAATCCCAAGCTAACCAATCATTCCACGTAGCTCCAGTTTCTCCAATGTTGACAACATCTTCGAAAATCTCTGCTGTCCCCTGCAGCGTCCTTACATATTATTAAGGCAAGTAGAGAAATTTATGTGAAGGAACGATTGAAACTCCAAGCACAGATTTGAAAGGGAACTTGAAATCAGACAGCGACTGGAATCAGATCGGTCCACACAAGGACGGAATACAGTAATGATAACTCTGACAAATGAGAATCTAATCATATCCCACTGACATTCAATGGCTATACTGTAACCAAACTACGCCATATAATCGTCCGCAGAGCTAGAATTTAGAGAAAAAATGATATGAACTGGCTATATAAACATTTTGACAACAAAAACATGTCCTTCGGTAGTCATGTTTTGATTATAAACTCAACTCGTGCCACCATGAATCCTACATCGTTTGCAACGCACAAATGAGACGTGGAACACGACTCTCTCCATTTGCTTAGATGGGTGTAACACTTCAATAACACTTGAGGAACTGGATACCATTTACGACAATGCAGTCACTTGATTGTTCCCTCTTCAATACCTGCAATATTCATTCTCTTCACCGCTAAGGAACAATTCAGCAGAGTGCACCAACTACAAGATGCACTGGAGTTAGTAATCTGGTCATTTTGACAGAACGTTCAAATCTCAACAGCTTTACTGACTATAAGGACAATGTTGGAAGATGCAACTAAACTTCACCATTTGCAAGTTACCCTCCAAGGCGCATAGGACCCTGACTTGGAAAGTAATCAGTGATAAACTCATTGAGTGGTGAAACAGTCTTGATGGGCAATATTGCATATTTCAGCTTTCTACTTTTATCTTACAATTTTATGCGGTGACCAGACTTGTGCTCAGTCCTTTAACTATTCCCTAAACTGCTGGTTGCTAAAGTGCTGCTATCATCCACGGCCTGTGGTCAACAATAGAAAATATCCGAAAACCCTCTCAATCCACTGATTCCCCATAAGATTAGAGTGGTGTTGGAGAAGCACAGCAAGTCCGGCAGCATCTGAAGAATAGGAAAAATGAACGATTAAGGCAAAAGCCCTTCATCAGGAATGAGACTGGAAGCATATGGGATGGAGAGATAACTGAGAGGGGGTGCAGCTTTGGAGAAGGTAGCTGAGAGCGCAGTAAGTGGATTGAGGTGGGGGTGAACGTGATATGTGAGAAAAGAAGGTGGAATGGTTAGGTGGGAATGAGGATGCATTAGTGGGACAGGTCAGGAGAGCGGTGTTGTGCTGGAAGTTGGGAACTGGAGAAAGGTAGTGGAGGGGAAATGAGAAAACTGGTGAAGTCCAAATTGATGCCATGGCGTTGAAGGGTCGCATGGCGAAAGATGAGGCTTTCTTCCTCCAGGCATCGGGTGTAGAGGCAGTGGCGGTGGAGGAAGCCCAGGACCTGCATGTCCTCGGGACAGTGGGAGGGGGAGTTGAAATGTTTGGCCAAGGCGCATTGGGGTTGAATCTTGCGGGTGTCCTGGAGATATTTTCTGAAGTGCTCTGCGAGAAGACATCCAGTCTCCCCAGTTTAGAGGATACCACATCGGGAGCAACCGATACAATAAATGACACATGTGGAAGTGCAGGTGAAACTTTTATGGATGTGGAAGCCTCCATTGGAGCTTTGGACGGAGGTGAGGGGGTAGATGTGGGTGCTAAGTTTGCAATTCCTGCAGTGACAGGGGAAGGTGGTAGGAGGAAAGGGTGGATCATTGGAGGGCGTGGACCTGACTAGGTAGTCACGGAGGGAACGGTCTTGGCAGAAATTGGATAGGGGTGGTGTCCGTTTAGAGGTGGCGAAACTGCCATTTGATGATGTGATTTATGTGGAGGTTAGTGGGATAGAAGATGAGGACCTTGTTGTGGTTGGAGGTGTGGACTTCGTGGGCGGAGGTACGGGACATGGATGAGATGCGTAGGAGGGCATCTTCAACCAGAAAAGAGGGGAGTTTCCGGTCTTTAAAGAAGGACGACATCTGATGTGTTCTGTGGCGGAACTTGTCCTGTGGGAGCAGATACGTTGGAGGTGGAGGAATTGGGAATACAGGAAAACATTTACGCAAGAGGTAGGGTGGCAAGAGGTATAATCCAGACAGCTGTGGGAATCAGTGGGTTTGTAAAAAGTTTGCCAGTAATACTGACCTCGAGGGAGAAATTTCCTTCCCCACCACTATCCACTTTTCACAAAGACTGTTTCCTCCACGACTACCTATTCAAGTCCACGCCCTTCAATGACCCACCCTCCCCTCCCGGCACATTCCCCTGCCACTGCATGACTTGCAAAATCTGCACCCACATCTTCCCCCTCACATCCTTCCAAAGCTCCGATGGAGCCTTCCACATCTATCAAATGTGCATCTGCACTTCCACACATGTCATTTATTGCATCCGTTTCTCACGATGTGGTCTCTTATACATTGGGACCACCGGATATCTTCTCGCAGAGCATTTCCAGGACACCCACAACAGTCAACCCAACATCCCTTGAACAAACACATCAATTACCCCTCCCCACCCAATCTGCCGATGGCAGGCTGGTCCTGGGCCTCTTCCACCGCTATTTCCTCATCACCTGACGCCTCATCTTCCACCTCAGGACCTTCAACCCCAGGGCATCAATGTGGTATTCGCAAGATTACTACTCGCCCCACGCCCACCTTATCCGAGTTCCAGCCTTCGAGCTTGGTGCCATCCGACTGACGTGTACCACCTGTCTATCTTACTTCCCATCTATCTGCTCCACACTCTTCTCCGACCTATCACCTTTAACCCCACCTCCATCCACATACAGCATTCTCAACTAAATTCTTCCCAGTCCCAGCCCTCCCGTTTTTCTCTCCACTCTTGATGCTCCCAGCTTTAGTCCTGATGAAGGCCTTTTGCGGAAACATCGCTTCTTTTTTTGCAACTCGGATGCTGCCAGACCTGCTGTGTTTCTTCAGCACCAGTCTAATCTTGATTCTGATCTCCAGCATCTACAGTACGCTCTTCCGTCCAACTGATTCCCATGTCCATTGATCTTCAGGGATCGTAAATGTCCACTCCATGATCTCTTTGTCCGTCTACACCACACAGAATATTCACTATTCTTATTTCTTCTCCTCAAATTCATTAACACTCATTGATCTGGATTCAATTCCATTTCGCATTTTACTTTCCATCTGACTAATGCATCACTGCAGTCCTTGGCATTCTTCACCAAAGTCAACTACACTACCAATTGTTGTATCATCCGCAAACTTGCAAATCATGGCTTCAAGAACCAAGTCTAAATCATTGGTCTACATCAGAAAACAGTGGCACTCCACTGGAAACAGGCACCCAAACAGGGTTCATTGCTGATTGCGAATAAAAGCTTCAATAACAGCAGAATCGAAATCCGGCTGTCATTTGTAAACTTCCTGCTCACACTGTCAGTTGGTCTCCTGAGGGATCACTTCTCACATATGGGAGTGGTGATGACCTGTGACGCATTCTGACTGAGCAAGTGATTTTGCGCCTCAGTGGGTAATTGAATCCCTTCCTGCAGTCACCCCATGGCCCTGACTTCTTTGCGCTGCCGGTATCCTTGTGTCTATTTAGTTTTGATATCAGTTGAATTCGAGTACACACAGACACGATTCCCATTTTCCCCGTTTTTCATTTATTTTATTGTTCCTTAGTCTCCCATGGAATGTGGCTATCATTGGTCTGAAGACCATTTGTTGTTCATTCTTAATTCACCTTGAACTGAGTCAGAGGGCATTCATGGGTGAACCACATTGTCGTGGGTCTGGAGTCACATGTCGACAGGACTTGTCACGGTCGGCAGATTTCCCTTTCGAAGGGACATGATTGAATGAGTTTTCAGTATATTAAAGTTATTGTCTCTGTTCCTGTGATTGGGTTTGTTTTCCAGATTTTATTCATCGAATTTAACTAAAAGCAGCTGTCACGTTCCAGTCTCCAAAGATTACTCGCCCAATAGGTCGCCGCTGCACTAACAACTCCCTGCTGCATTTCTCCATTGATAGAATGGCATTGTAAATTCAGATTATCCCAGATGGAGAGGAAATGGGACGCGTTTCTGTGTTGGAATGGAACAATGTACGCTGGATTGGAGTGTTTACTGGAGCAGGAGATTGACGTGGAGACGATGTGAGCAAAAGCAGTTCTTACGGTCAAAGCAGCAAAATATTGCTTTGTTCAGGAAAATCTCTTAGAATGCCTTCAATACGTCGACCTCTCACTTAAGGCTCCAGCATGCTTCCTCTGAGAGAATTCTCAGAGCGGGTTAATGATACTGGTCAATCTTAATAGTGTAATAAATTGAGAGCAATATTCATTCCATCCCGCCTTTAAACAGAAGCATTCACAGACTCAGCATTTCACGCGCTTGGATATACAGACAAAACCTTTTCCCTGGGATCGCAGAGTACAGAAGTAGAGGGAATTAGTTTAGGTTGAAAATGGAAAGCTACAAAAGAGACCTAAGGGGCTACGTTTTCATACAGAAGGTGGTGCATGTATGGAATGAGCTGCCAGAGGAAGTGGTGGAGGCTAGTACAATTGTAACATTTCAAAGGCATTTGGATGGGTATATGAATAGGAAGGGTTTGGAG
>NC_057717.1:13912813-13935548 GCF_004010195.1 Chiloscyllium plagiosum
CCCCTCCAATCACCACCAGGACAGAACCCTACTGGTCCTCACCAACCACCCCACCAACCTCCAGATACATCGTATAATCTTTCGTCATTTCTGCCACCTCCAAACAGACCCCACTACCAAGGATATATTCCCCCCACCACGATCAGCGTTCCGAAAAGTCTACTCCCTCCGCGACTCCCTCGTCAGCTCCACACTCCCCACCAACGCAACCTCCACTCCCGGCAGCTTCCTCTGCAATGGCAAGAAATGCAAAACTTGCGCCCACACCTCTCTCTCATTTCCCTCAGGCCCCAAGGGATCCTTCTACATCCATCAGAAATTCACCTGCACGTCCACAAACATCATTTAGTACATCCGGTGCACCCGATGTGGCCTCCTATACATTCCAGAGACAGGCTGCCTACTTGCAGAACAGTTCAGAGAACACCTCAGGGACACCCGCAACAACCACACAACCGCCCCCTGGTTGAACACTTTAAATCCCCCTCGCACTCCGCCAAGGACATGCAGATCCTTGGCCTCCTCCATCGCCAGACCATGGCAACAGGATGCCTGGAGGAAGAGTGCCTCACCTTCTGCCTAGGAACCCTCCAACCACAAGGGATGAATGCAGATTCCTCCAGCTTCCTCATTTCTCCTTTCCCACCTTTTCTCAGTCCCAAACCTCAGACTCAGCAATCTTCTTCCCCACCCCCTCTCCGGCCTCTCACCCTCACCTTGACCTCCTTCCACTTATCGCATTCCCAAACGCCACTCCCCCAAGTCCATCCTCCCTACCTTTTATTTTAGCCTGCTTGGCACACCCTCCTCATTCGTGAAGAAGAGCTTATGCCCGAAACCTCTTTTCTCCTGCTCATTTGATGCTGCCTGACCTGCTGCACATTTAAAAACAGCAATAATTACAGTGACAGAGGATGCATTAGGAATAGAAGCAGATACACAGCAGGAATATTACGTGAGCGACTGCGGACATGTGGGAATTCAGAATTAGCATATTCCAGCATCACATTTTTAAGCTCTGATCTGCAGCATCTGCAGTCCTCACTTTTTCCACCGCCACTTCCAGTTTGGTGTTCGTGGCTGTGCCACAACGTTTGTCTGATTCTGGTTCCAGGAACTGGTGTGATGTGACTGCCTGCAGGAATGTGTACTTCCTTGTGTGGGGAAGTTGGTGAAGAAACTGTTATTAACACATAGTTAATCACACATTGTTCTTGAAATATACATTGCACCAATATTTCACAGCATCCCCTGAAACTTTTTTTCTAGAAATCTATCAAACTCAACATGCAGTATTCGACAAAACCAACACAGCGTCTAGTGATATCGAATTTAAAGATTCAGCTAATTCTGAATTTCCACATGTCCGCAGTCGCTCACGTAATATTCCTGCTATGTATCTGCTTCTTTTCCTAACGCATCCTCTGTCACTGTAATTATTGCTGTTTTTAAATGCGGGTCTTTGCATGACACTGCATTGTGGCCGCAGTAATATCGTTTGAATACGAGTCACTGCATTTTACTCCTTGTGATTAATGCTGACGAAACACAGAAAGAAACCAGTTGATTTTACATGAAGGCATTCTCTGAGGTTATGTCTTTTTTCCATCAAACCCCTATCTCTCTCACGCATCTCTGCGAGTCATATATCAGGATCCAGACTCACCATTCTCAGAGAATTCCCTACCTCCCGAATCACATACGTCCTTTAAGTTCCCCGTCCCATTTCCCTTACAATCACTTTCACATTCACCTCCTTCAGTCTATGATACTGTGCTCTCTGTTACAGGGTGACCATAGCCAAGTCTTACCATTGAGAAGTTCAAACTATTTGATCCATTTCGATACGGCAGTTGTAATCTCAATCCACATGGCGCAGCTTTTACTGACATGGACCAGCGATTATTGAAACATCAGGCTCAGGAAAAGGGCACAGGGAAGCATTGAGGAAAATAAACTTTATTCAAAAAACACCAGTTTCTGTCGACTTTCGCATCATTTATTTCACTTGTTCATTCGGCTCTAGCGAGACTATTGTGTGTAGCTATGCAGGGGAGATTTGCCCGGATATTGTCTGGCTGAAGAAGAGAGATTGGAAAAACTGGAGTTGTTTTTCTTAGAGAAGAGGAGATTGAGAGGGGCGCGATTAAGATGTACAAAGTACTGAGGGATATGAATAGCGTAGACTGAAATACATGTTTCGCCTTGATGGAGATTTCAGTCACGGGAGGCCATCGATTTAAGGTCGGAAGTGACAAGATTAGAGTGAATGCATGGAAAAACGTTTTCAAACAGTGGGTGGTTGAAATGGGTCGGAGGGTCGGAGAGGCAGAAATCCACATCACTTTCCGAAGTATTCAAATGTGCATTTATGATGCCAAGACATACAAGGATGTGGGTCAAGTGATTTGAAAAGGAGTTAGGATAGTTAAGCAATTGTTATTGAGCAATACAGATACTCCGTTCCAAGTACGGATTATTGATACCTGTCCTTCCATTCTCGAAGGGACATGTCACAGGAAGAACTGTGCTGTCTGAATCAGCGTGGGGGAGTACTACTGCTCCCGGGGAAACAAAGCGGGTGACAAGCATAGGTACACCTACATTCTATCGGCAAGCAAACTAAGACCCCGAGCTGCCAGGTTCCTGTCACTGCAACATTCCACTGTGTTCCCATTCCTCCATGTCAGTTTGGTGCTGCAGAGCTCCCGCATAGCACAGCGCGAGTTGGAAGAGCAGCACGTCATTTCCTACTGAGAGACCATACAATCTTCAGTACCCAACATTGACTTCAATCATTTTATGCCCTGCTCCACCCACGCATACCATACGTTCCAAAGATAGATCGTTTGGCTCGAAAATCTCTTCTTAGATCGACTAGACCTTCGGATTTTGTTCAGATATTTCTGCTTTTCGTTGGATAATTTTGTTCTGTTCTGATCGCCAGCCTTTAGGAAACATGTGTTTGCACGGGAGGGTGGTCAGAGGAGATTTACCAAGGTGGTACCTGAGCTCGACCATTTCTCCTGAAAAGTTAAGCGAAGGTGAGTGCTGCAGGTGCTGCAACTCAGAGTCGACAGTGTAGTACTGGAAGAGCACAGCACGTCAGACAGCAGCTGAGGAGCAGGAGAATCGATGCTTCGGGCACAAGCCACCGCCATTCCATTACCAGCCTATGCCTGGAGGAAGAACGTTTCATATTCCACCTTAGGACCCTACAACCACACGTGATAAATATGTGTTTCAACAGCTTCCTCGTTTCACCTCCCCCACATTATCCCAGTCCATACCCTCCAACTCGGCACTGCTCTCTGGACCCGGCCATCAATCCCCCTCTGAATATCACCTTCTCCCTCACCTTCATCCACTTAACGCTTTCCCAGCTACCTGACCATCAACCCCATTCCCCTCCCACAAACCCCACACAAACATCTCACTCCTGACGAATGGCTTATGCCTGAAACATCGATTCTCCTGCGCCTTGGATGCTGCCTGACCGGCTGTGTTTTTTAAAGCACTACACTCTCGTCACTGCAAAGATAGATGAGCTCAATTGGGGCTCTTAATCTGAGACCGGAGAAATCTGAGAAAGGAATTGATTAACATGCACAGAAAGGGAATAGATATGTGTGATAGGAATAAAATTCTAATGGGAAGGGTTAATAACCAGGAATATAAATGAAACGCTAGAGAGAGGATGTTCAGACAAGAATTAGGAAGAACGTTTGCATCCTGAGAGTGTTGTTTGTCTGGAACTGTGTGAATGTATGGTAAATCTAAGAGTCCTCAGAACACTTCAGGAGTATTTAGCCAAACACTTGAGGAGCTAGAGCATGTACGGATAAGGACCAGGTACTGGAAAGTGGGGCGATGATAAATAGATGTTTGGTGAAAGACTTGAACACCGTAACGTTGGGTGCAGTAAAATGAAGGATAGCTCACCTCTATGGCACAAAAAAAAGCCGTGTTGGACTTCTACTGCACTGTTAAGATTGTGATTCAAAGTTTGTGGGTTTGGGTCCCAGCAGAATCGGAGTTTAGTTAGATTTCAGCTGAATCAATGATTGTTCTGCTGATTCATCATCAGTTTCCATCGTCTGGAGTTCTCGTCCCTGCTACCGACCAGTGAAAATTCCTCACCTTCTTGGTGGTGAGTTTTGAGGGAATCACATCATTTGAAAAATGATCAGTCCAGAATACGCTGCTCATTCACAAAACCAACTGCTGAAGCCCACTGTCTCTAAACACATTTCCCTCCCACAGTTGCACAGAGTGTTTCAGTTTGTTCAGTGTCTTTTCGCCTTTGGGCGATAGGTTGATGTGGATGGGCTGGGAAAAGACATTGACGTGTTCGGTCAGCCACAATGATATCAAATGGCGGGGTAGCGGTTGCAGGTGAAATGCCCCCTCCTATTTTTCTCTGTCTGTGCTGTTTCTGAGAGAGGGTTTTAAACAATAACATGATGAGGACACTGTGAATCTACACCGCGGATACCAAGGTCCTCCCCTTTATCCCACTGCTCTCAGCTGGAATACACAGATCCTGTTGTAGCTTTAGATCAGACAGTGGAGGATACTCCCAGGCACTCTGTCAAGCTGCATACTCCAACTGGACAAATGGAGCGAACGGCCATGTGGATAATAGGGATTCAGGGACAGATTTTCCCTTTGCCTGGCTAGAGTTCTGGCCACAGTAATAAGCATGAATTTCGGGCATTCTGGATCTTACTCTGGATTTTTATCACTTTACAATTTAAACTGAAATTCAATTTACTCTTGCATAACATTCTGATATCTTCAGTATTCATGAAAACTGTGCAACATGTCCTTGGCTGTAACCATGTTGAGTATTGATGATGAGTGCAGTATATTTCCTGTTGTCTGTAGGAACATGCAGAAGGAAGATAGTGAAGTGTCGTTGAATCGAATTCTGTGCCAAATCGAAACCGACCGAATGAGAAGCCCTGTGACAGCGATAATATAACATTGTCTGTAAACAACGCAGCGACCCACAGAAACCCAGTTTTCAATCAAGTCTATTTTGCACAACGTTTTTCTAGGTCCCGTTTCCTGAACCTGATGCTCGAAAAGTCACATGTCCATATCAGTTCCTCCTCCTCTGCCTTAGCTTTAATTTCAGAACCACAGGCGGGTCGAAGGTCCCAGAGGTGCGTTTAGGGCACGTTAATACGATTAGGCTTGCTGCCGGCCGCTCCAGTGAAAAACTGATCAGCGCTTGGTACTTAACAGCATGTAAAAACGCCGCAGTTGTGATTCCAATCGTTATCTAAAGCAGCTTTTACTGACGTTAATCAGGAATTATTGGAGCATCAGACTGAAGCATCGTTGAAGAATAGTGTCGAATAAAGCAGCATCTATTCTTAAACTCCAGTTTCTGATTTGGGAAAGGTATCAATTGTTAACCGTAAAACTGCACATGTTCCCCAAGTAATTATCCATCTGTGGATCGAGAAACAGAGATGATATGTTAGCTTGATGACCTTTTTCAAATCTCTAACACTGCACTGGATTGCATTCTTGTAAATGCTCTTATATAATCATGTTTGCTGCAAACTCACAGCTCATTAAACCGCTCGAAAGGAATTATATTTATTTCTTTGGGTAGACTGAATTTTGTCCCCGAATCTGGTAAAGTCATGACAAATAGTTTTGATGCTGTGTGTAACAAAGTGTTCAAACAGGTATAAGGACGAGTCTTGTCACTGGATCGTTCGGACGGAGATGAGTGAGTATTATAAGGAATCGGTCCCGTTCCTGGTCATTGTGACCAAATGTTCAAGGCCATATATGGCAATGATAATGATGCTTGACATTGACAGGTCCGTTCCTACTCACTGGAGTCACCATGGTATTACAGATCACGTGAGCGGAGGAGATGATGACCCTTATAGCAAACTGAGACAGTGCAACATTTAATCTCACGTTGTTAGTCTTACTCTATACCATAAACCAGTTATCCAGCGACTGAGCTAACCGGCTTCCATTTAATGCAAAGCTAAAAAAAACAGCACAGCACATTAACAATCTGTATTAGTTCACGGAGAACCAGCTGCCACACCTTTCAACACGACCAGATCTTCTTACACTTAGCATGTTCAGTTGCAGGTATTTAGCAATTTCTTTCCGATGAACGCTGAACAATTTGTCAGTGCGTCCATTTTGCCTCCCCATTCAGTCAGCTCAGAATCCCTGTTCCTGTTAAATTCGCTCCTTCTGTGTCTGCACGTGACATGTCGAATATGCTGGAATCATCTTCTAACATGTTTTCTTCTGCTGAAAAATCATCTCCGATTTCAATAAGTCTCAGAATAAAAAGTACCTGCTGTAAACTTCTTTGTAGTTCCTCACTGATATTGAAGCTCTAACTTTTAGTTATACATTCACCTGAACGAGCGAATCTCCCTCCTATTTATCCTTTCCAACCTCACATCAGCTGGAAAAGCTCCATTAGGATACAAATCAGTCATTCCTGATTTATGTCGTGTAATTCTTCGTCTCTTCCGCCATCCATTTAAATCCCTTCTTTTCTTATCTCGTGGCTTTATCTCCCAGTAAACCTCATTTCTGTCACCTCTAACGATTTTGTATCAAGGGAACTCTGGCCATATCATTTTTTAACTATATTCCACATCCCCAAACCCACATCCATTTCATCATCTCTTTATATCCCAGTAAATTTCGTCCTGAGACATGATGCTGGGTCTAATTCAACTCATTAAAACTTACACTATGCTATGCAGTCTCATTAATGGCACAGGAAAGGTGTGGGCTATTTTACTTGCAGCTGAATCGGTTGGCTGCAGCAACATTTGGTCAAATCGCAGTCACACAGGTGACTTGTTCTCATTTGTATTTCTTCTCAATGGGTATTGAAGTAACACAGTGAGGAATCAATTAATATTGTAAGACATACATAACCGGATGTGTTAAATCTCAGGTTATGAGAATAGGGCAGTTTTAATTAACATAGACCAGAGATTCTTCAAATCCCAGGCACATGAGATGATAGAGAGCGATGTTGAGCGAAATGGACTGTTTTGGCAAATGCCATTGTTATGAAGTTGAGGGTGTAATGTACTTTTAATGGTGCTGAAATGTCTGGCGAGCACAAGGAATCCAGAACAAGGTAACAACATAACATCAGGTCGAAACAACTAACAGCTGTGTTACCTGGATACAAAACCAAATTCGAATTCGGCCTGTCAGTTTCAATTATGCCCCAATCAAGTTTGAATGTGGTCTTCTTACAATGTTAAAACGAATGAAACGATCCGACGTTTTCTGAGACAAATATCAGCCATTTTGAACAGTTAACCAGAGCAACAAAGAGCAGGAAAGAGAGCAGCTAAAAGACCAACAGATGGAGGATGTTAGTAACATCTCCAAGAGGTCACTACCTGGAGAAATAGATTGTATAAAAAAGAAGCATCAACACAGATCTGGAGAAAATATCTACAGAGAAAGATACGAAGAGATGATTCGACAAAAAGCTGGGGTCGGGGTTGGGAAAGGTATTGTAGAGCAAAAGGTTTAGAGAAATGAGTTATAAGTAGTTATATGTTGATTATTCTCTGTCAAGTGTTAGAAAAAACAATAAAGTTGTTATTTTTAACTTTAAATAGTGATTTTTGGAATAGGTCTTTACCTCTTGAATTGCAAAAGAATACAGTACTGAGTGAATCCTTTCTGTATTGTCGGTTTACATTTGCAGACGGCTTTACCCCGTCGCGGAACACCAATTTGTGTGGTTGCTTTGTTGTTTCACGCATCTGTGAATTTTGCCGCATTAACGATTTTGAAGTTGTCCCCTCTGCAGAAAAGGTCTGTGTTTTTGCACCATTGTACAAAAGGTGCAGTGTGTCTGAGCGACAGTGCTCCCTACAATGACATCCGACGCTATTTCAATCTATCTATCCTGATATCGACCCATGGAAACAGCACTCCGCAGTCTCTCGAATCTGGAAAACTATCCCTTCACAGATAATGCTACGTCCAGCGCTCAAGCGGCTTTTCATTCCATCGCTTTCAATTCTTCATAGAATCCGTTTCAACAGAATTTGTCACTGAGTCATTTGTTTGTGTTCAAATCCTGTGAGCAGAGGGTCACAGTTGGAGAGTGCTGACCCCATAACCCAGATGACTGACAATACTCTGTGAACTGTACTCTGTTGTTCATCATTTTAGTAACAGCAGGTAGATGTGTCTATGCTCGGCAAATGTTCACGCCTATTTTAAGAAGCAAGATAAACATTTCGTGGTACCTGTTGTTGTTGTCACACAGACAACAGTACTAGTCGAGATTGCCTGCACTCCGACATCCGTTTTCTTCCCAGTGGTGTCAAGATGATGGTCTGAAACGATTTCTTCTGTTCCCTGTCACTCTGGGATGATGTGAGCTGTGAAATGTATTCTCTGAGCTTGGGGTAACGTGATAAAGCTTATACATATCAGGTGCAGTGTGCCTGAGCGACAGGATATGCTGCAGTAACATCCCATACTGATTCAGGCAGCAGAGTCTTCGCTGGAACTTCGAGGAGGACACAGACACAGTTACCAATGACTGGGAGAGACTTTCCCTTTCCCTGCAGTTCTGCTTCTGAATGTTTCATCTGTTTCAGACGGCGTTATTTGCACAAGTTTCCCAAATGAAGATGGGTTCCTGTGCTTGTGCAATCTCTCTTTTATACAGCTTTCCAGAATTTGCATAATTCCCACTCCGTCTAGCCGCCTCCCTGATTCCCAAACCGGTGTTTGATATTGAGCTGAAGAGCGCGTTCACGGGTTTCTCTCCCATGACACTGATTGCCATGCCACACGCCAGATGAAAAGCTGAAGAGTGCGGGAAACTGCTGTGGTCAGCGCTAACAGAGCGGCCCAGCGGGAGCGTATTGGGCTCATTTCCCGGAAATTAATGGATTGAAAACATCCTCTGCTCGTTGCCAATTCCAGGTTTCAGTGTGTGTACTGTCCCCGCTAGTGTTCCTATATAACATAGCTCCATTCTACGTATTTCATTTTGTTTTACTTTCCACTTCCTTTCACTCAATGTATCTGAAATGAATATTTCGTACTGACACACCGCCAAATTTACACATGTGAAGAAACACACTTGCGAAGGTCTGGAAGCTCTTTTCCTGTTCTCTGTCGGTCTGCTCTGATTTGATTCGCAAAATCATTTGCCAGAGCTGGGAATAAATTGGTGAATGCGAGGTATATCAGTTCGAGAGTGCTCTATGCGCATGACGCCCTGCAGTTCTTCCCTTTGCTGGTTCGAACAACAGTGTCCTCCCCGTGAAATGAAAAGCCGTGAGTGCCAATTGGATCAACTTGTTGGAGACAGCATTATGACACTGACACAATACCGCATTACTATAACAGAGATGGCCAATTATGAATAACTGCAGAGATATACAAGCTACAGAGAGTCGCCCAGGACTCGATGGGCTGCACAGCTTCTGTCGCCTCGTGAGTGACGCCACACGTTGATGCTGTCCCTCCTCCTGTCTCTGGGAAAGAGTGGCTGATGGTGAAACAATGTTTCATTTTAACTCTCTCTACCGCGTTAGACAATCTGCAGCCCCGCAGCTCAAGGCCGTGGGGATTACACTCAGTAACTGAGGGTTTCATTCGCATTCTCTTTATCTGGGACAGGTGTTAACTGCTGCCGGATTTCAGCAAAGAAACCGATGTCACTGTCACAAAAGCATTTCTGCAGGATTGCTGTGAAGATGGATTCTGAACAGCAAACAGGCTGCACAAAAATGTCCTCACATGAATATACCTGATGGTAGAGAAATGGGAGTACATTATGTCTTTCCCACCAGCTCAACATCTTTATCGCTCTCTCAGATAAATGATATTTTCAGGAAGTTCCCAAACAAACTTGCAGCACTTCCAGCACTTGATGGAACTGTATGTGCCGATCAAAGCGAGTTTGAGGGCACATCCACCCTTGCCTCCCCTCACACTGCCTGAATTTGGAGGGAAATAGCTGAAAACTCTGCCGATGGAGTCCAAGCGGAAGGGATAAACACCACTGTCCCGTGAACAAGGAGACGGAATTAGTAGATAATATTGTTGAAACTCTTTAGAACTCAGAAATCCGAGAGCAAAATGTAATGTAGTTGGATCTGAGCCACGTTAAGCTGGTTTGGTGTTGGAAACGTAAGAATGTCACTTGTCTAGGGGCGTGATCTTCACTTAGTAGCTTGGGTTAATACTGGCATGTGAGAATTTATTACTTCATGTTGCCATCGAGTTTTGGTTGTTTGATTTCACTTTGCCCGGTCGTCCTATCAGCTGTTTGATAAAAATAAGGAGTAAATCATGACGTTGCATCCCTTGAAATAACGTCGAGTTCTGGGGTAATAAGTGTCATTGTAGTGGGCATGGCACAGTACCAAATGTGGTAAAAATGAAACAAGTGCTTCAGGATGCTCACCCACACAATCTCACTCTGAATAAATCCACCATCCGGATGATTGTACAGTTCTGCGTTTGAACCTTTAGGAATTGGGGACGAGAAAGGATTGGAAACAGCGCTGAACAGGTTGATGGGAATGGTCTGGTATAAGAGGAATATCAACAATAAAGGTCATTTGGAAAGTTGGGACAGTTTTCCTTGGAGAGCAGAAGGCCGAAAGCCGGCCTTGTTAAACATTTCCAAGACATGAGTGGGATAGACAGAGGAAATAAGGAAGGGAGAATGCTCCCTACGCCTGAAAGGATAGGTAGTTATTTCGGCAGGTATTTAAAGTCGTTAGTAAAAGAAGAAAATGTACATGAGGAGAAACGTTTTCACATAGGCAGTGGTTAGGATGTATAAACCACTGCCTGACATTGACAAAGGCGCAGTTTCAATCGAGTTACTTAAAAACAAATTCGATGTTTATGTTGAAAGTAAAAGTGTGGAGAGTTACAGGGAGAAGGCAAGAGAATGATACCAAAAGAGAAACACATTTATCTCTGTGGAGAGCCAGCACAGCGAAGGTATTTTGTGACACATTTTTGATTCTGAGTGGAATCACAGTTAGACCAACAGAATGTAAGGAGTTAAACAACGGTGATATTGGCAAAGCCAGGACACATCTACACAACAGAATATTATCCAGAATGTACATGTCACAGGGAGGATGACGCTGCCTGATAATCCTGCAGGGTGTCCTGCGGATCAGACACAGCTCCCTTCATTACTCAGAGAAGGTCAGGGCTCTGTAGCGTGGCCAAGCAGCCTCAGCCGCAGGATTCAGGTTCCAATTTGGCAGGTGGTGGAGGTTTGAATCCCACTGCTGCAATTTCGTCGTATCAGCTGCAGCGTGTTAAAATGCCGTGGTCAAAGGATAACTGCGGGTCTGCCTCTTGCAGAGTAAACTGTAGTGTGGGAGAGTGCAGATTTTCTGCAAGGTGTCAGTGACTGCTGTCATGATGTGTTCGCCTTCCACAAGGTAAATCACGGGCTCCAGCAGCTCTCCTGATGCTGTGTCGTTCCAGGCAAGTTGAGTTTTCACTGGAACCGAAGATAGACTGTTGTTTCATTGCTGTTGTGCAACAAAGTCCTGCGGTGACTCTACTCGTATTTTGGATTTCTGGCGCAAGGGAAAATTATTCCAATGAATTGCGATGTCATATGTTCTTAAATTTCTCGCTTTTCCTTCTTTTTTGTCCTGGAGACGGCGGAAGGGAAAGGTAATCTAATCGAGACTGTAATTGGTGAAATTCGCCTTTTATGGCCCATTCATATTGTGTTCGTTCCTTCTCTCTGTTGAGCACTTTTTGGGAAGTGGTGGTGCACTAAGGCTGCAGTGTGTTTGAAAGAGCAGTTTGGAATTGCCCTGTAGTTAGTTGTGAGATTACTTTATGACTCATGCCCTCGGACTGTCTCACATTTAGCATTCATGATTCGCTGTGTCTGAAAATGCATTTGGTTTGTCATTTTTGTTGGTGTTCCGTGTAAAATTGTGACTGTTTTGCGATTCGCTCAGTACATTTCGAGATAACACAGTTTGTGAGATAATTTCCAGCAGCAAAAATCCTCAACTGAGGATCCGGGAATATTTCACGAAGTATGGTCATTCGGGACAAAAGTAAGGAAGTCTTTTAGTTCTGCAGTTTTTCACAATGCTACCTTTCTGTTGAACAGTCGAATAGAATAAACTATTGCTGCACAGCGAGCGATGGCAAGCCCCGCTAATAGGAATCCTTTAAAGGAGGTGTAAGCAACGTGATTGAAGTACACAGCATGGCAACAGAGTCTTTGGTGTATCTCGTCCATGCTGACCACATCGCCAAAATTAAACAAGTGCCATTTCCCAGCATTTCGCTTCCAGTGCAGCTTGTTTCTATAGTATAGTGGTTGTCAAAAGTGCCTCAACCACGAAAGGTCCCCAGTTTGAAACTGGGCAGAAACAGCCCTGGTGAAACGTTGTTAAGTATTTCTCCAACCTGCTTCTGAACATATGCCATTCTGTTTAAGATTATAGTTCTCGCGCTCTAATCCTTCCACAAAAAAACAGTAACACATTTGCATTCCTTGGACAGGTGGCCCATTTCAAAGCCAAGGAGAAAGCTGATGTGCTGGTGTCACGGTGCACCATGGATTCCTAATGTAGCCCCTCTGTCAAATGTACCTCCAAGTACTCTCTGACAGGCCTCATTTGGAAGCTGTTTGCCATTATTCAACGTGCGAGAATTAGCACCAGAATTCCTGAATCATGCTTTTGCACGTTAGCGGCTCATTCCGTCAGCCACAGCAATGAACGAATTTACACTCTCAGAGGAACCTGTGGGGACTTGTGCTTTCATAGCGTCGCCAGTATTAAGGTTCGCCCCGAAATCTAAGCCGTGTTGGAAGTGGGAATTCGGAAATAACAGCCAGGCTACCGAATGCCATAGCATCCATTTGGTTTTCTTTAAATCATAGATGAGCAGAAAAATGTAAACGAGGAGGGGGAGGGGAGGGGAAGCGGGAGAACAAAGTGAGGCAGTTGCAGTTCTGGTGAAAATCCTTATTTATGATTCACTCAACAACAAGAGACGTGAAGCTGACTCGCGCGTGAGAGCTCTTCACATCGAGAACAAAAAGCACTCAAGTGCAGTTAGCACCTCTTTGACATCTATAGGTGTGGGGGTGGGGCAATCTCCTTTTGACTTCTGTGAATATGTTCAGAAGCTGCCTTTTGCATTGACATGAACAGAAAATGCATCTCTAATAAGCACCATGGAATATTATGAAATTTACTGAGTCGCTTCCCATCGATTCCCACACAGGTTTCCAACTCAGTTGGCAGCCATGTCGCTCATGTGCAGGTGGAGACATCTCTGCAGCATGTTGCACGGTTAATGTAACAGACAAGGAGAGTGCCAACTCGTACTGGCACCGAGGTATGAGCACGCTGACATTGTGATTTGTAATCTCGGATTGTACTGCTCCCGCAGCGTTTCAGGAAGAGAACATTCTTTGTGACGCTGTTTCTCCAAATCAGTCCCAGTGAGTGAAACTATGCTGCACAGTACGATGTGGAACATGGCCTGCTCAGCTTTGTGCATTTTCCCTGTAGTCTAGTGTGTTTAGCGTTCTGTGTAAATGTGAAAATTAATCTGTTTTCACCAATGGGCGAAATCATTTACTAAAGCAAGTATCGCCATTCCAGTAATGGCATGGTTATTTTACCAAATCATGACGGAACATACATTCTCACAATCGCATATACATGTGTAACTGAAAAGAGTCTCAGAAGATAGATTCAACTTTTCATTGATTTTATGTGGCTTGATGGGCTACCTTTATCTGTTGCGAAATTGATCTTGTGGTCGGGCATATCCCAGCTGCGATGCGAATAGGACAGGGATCACGGAACCCAAATGAATATGTATGAAAATAGACAGCACGGTTTTGGGCGTTACCGTGGCCGAGCGGTCTAAGGCGCTGGAACCAGGTTCCAGTCTCCAAATGGACGTCGCTTCCCATCCCACCACTGCCATTTCTGTGGGCCAACAACAAAGCTGAGGCGTGTTTAAGTGCCGTGTTCAAAGCAAACAAAAAAAAAACAGAACTGGTGAGTTTTCTACTTGGAGAATTAACTGCGGTGTGGGAGAGTGCAGACTCTCTCAAAGGGATCAGTGTCCATGTTGTCATGATCGTGTTCGCCTCCCACATGATAAATCGTAGGCTCAAGCATCTCCACTGCTGCTGTTTTGTTCCAGACAAGTTGAGTTTTTACTGGAACCGAAGAGAGACTGTTATTTCATCGCTGTAATGAAACAAAGTTCTATGGTGACTCGGCTCGAAATTCATTGGAATTATTTTCTGTTTTGGCGAATAAGAAAATAATTCCAATGAATTTCGATGTCATATGTTCTTAAATTTCTCCCATTTCCTTCATCTCTGTCCTGGAGACGGCGGAAGGGAAAGGTAATCTAATCGAAAATGTGGTTGGCGAAATTCACTTTTTAATGGTCCATTCTTTTTGTGTTCTTTCTTTCTCTCTTTTCAGCACTTTCTGGCAAGTGGCGGTGCACTAAGGCTCCAGGATGTTTGCAAGAGCAGTCTGGAATTCCCCTACTGTCAGTTGTGAGATTAGTATATGGCTCACGCGCTGATTGTACCAGCCACAAGCTACCCTCGCCTTTCTTGACCCTCTCCGCTCCTCATATCAACTACCCCTTCATCCTCCACCCATTCTCTGGTGGGTGCTGTTGCCAGGCCGTTTTGTTTGTCAATTTCACTGTCCAACTTCCAGCCCCCCGGAACCAGCATCAACATATCCTCCACTCATGGACTCACATCGAGAGCTTAACTCCCCACTAAACATGACTGGCAGATACATAGTCAGACCACAGCATGTTGCAACAGACGTGCAACTCAGCGCAGAGGAGGCCGCACTGGCCTGCAAAGACCCTTTATAATTAAGAATTTGTGGCACCTCAAAGATCTCACAACCATGATAGGGCGTGTCGCACAACTAACAATACATTTCACACTCTTTGGGCAAGACACAAACCCCTTAATAGAGCTTAAACTGATTGGACAGGCACTTTTGTGTGCGCTTTGCGCCGTGCCCCCGCATTACAACGAGCTACTTTTACAAAACAAGGCATAGACACTGCCTCCTCCGCCGACAGCCACCTGTTATTAGCTGATCTCCCATACTCACTGTGGGCACAGCAATAGAACCATGCAGGCCAGCTATTATCCGCCCAATCATATGCGGTTACTTTCAGACAGGGAGCAATCCTGCCATCAACACAACACCGATATCACCCGCAGCAGTATTGGGAATGAAACCAATTATTGAATCATCTTTTCAAAAAGGAATCCTCGTGCCCACAACCAGCCCATGTAACACTCCCTTCGTACCTATCCCGAAGCTTGGAAGACCACTAAAATTGTGTTTTGTGCAAGATCTTAGGGCTGTCAATGCCATTGTTGTTCCCACTAGTCCCGGACACAAATGCTATCCTGAACAGTATCCCCGCCTCCTCCAGTGGATATTCTTGTAATCGACCTTTGCTCAGCCTTATTCTCCATTAAGTTGCCTCCTGAAACTTTATGTTTTTACATATGGCGGCTGCCAAAATACATAGACCGGTTTTCCTAATGGGTATTCGGAGAGGCTCACAGTTTAAGCTGTTGCAGTTTTCCTCAACCTGTCCACCCTTCACCTACCATGCGACAGCACCTTCCTCCAATTTGCCGATGGCCTGCTATTGGCTTCCACCTCCGCTACTGCATGCAAGCAGTTTACAGTGGCCTTGCTCTGCTGTCTGGCACATGATGGGCATAGGGTGTCTATCAAGAAAATGCTGTTGTAACAGCAAAATGTATAATATCTGGGGTGCAATCTTTCCTATGGCCTCAGAGCACTGTCCACGAAGCAATTGGCTGTCATCGCCCAGATTCCCCTACCTGCCTAAAACAGGCAGCTGCAAGTGTTTCTGAGGCTGGGAAACTACTGTAGGCCCTGGATTCCTGTCCATTGTGCGATTATTGCACATCTGTGGGAGGCAGCTTCCCCTAAAAAGCCAACCAGAGTGAAGTGGACATTCGAAATGCAACGGGGATTCACTGAACTGAAGCAGCAACTAATCTTCACTCCTGCTCTGGGAGTCCCAGATTACTCACTGCCCTTCTACCTTTATGTAACCAAGTCAGAATAGTTCGCATCTGGCATTTTAACACAGCTTCATATGGATGTCCGTCGCCCTATAACGCTTAGTTATGAGAATTCTGCATGTTTGTGCACGGTGGAAGTAGCCACAGTAACAGTAGATAAGCCCACTTCCATTGTGCTAGATCACCCGTGTACTGTTTTGGTTTCACTATCACTTTCCCAGCTTCTTAATTCAGCGGCAATCCAACTCAGAGAACTGGTCATGAGGTCACTTTATGATCTCAGCATACCTTTCCCTACACCGCGCCCTAGCTTTGAACCCCACTACCCTAATTCCGCACACCTACCACGATTCTGCAGACAACCACAACTGCTTGGACCTGATTTAGCATTCCTGACAAAGGGTTCCTGCCATAAACGTTGATTTTCCTGCTTCTCAGATGCTGTCTTAACTGCTGTGCTTTTCCAGCACCACTCTCACCTTGATGCTAATCTCCAGCATCTGCAGTCCTCACTTTCGCCTGGTTCAGCAGGTGTCCTGATCGGTCTCAGAAAACCTGGACCTGATTCTTTTCACCAGCGGATCTTCCTTCCGACCATCAGACAAATACACAATAGCAGGCCAAGCCATCTGCACCCCCATCACCACTCTCTAATCAGCTGCATTACCAGATAGTGTCTCCACGAAGGCGGCTGAGCTCTTTTCTCTCACCAGAACCTGCCTCCTGGCACAGGGTAGCACACCCAATATCTCCAACGATTCCAGATGAGTATTTCGAGTCGTTCCGGACTTTGGCAAATATGGAAACAGAGGGTTTTCATCAGCTTAGCAGGGAGACCACTCCAATATGCTGCACTCATTGCCGACATCCAACAAGCAGCTCTGCTACCTGCCGCTTTCACAATTATAAAATGTGATGCCAATAACTCTCTCACCGATCCCGTCACCCAAGCAAATGCCTCAGCTGATGCAGCCACCCAGGAATCTGCACTAACCCTGGCCACTTATGCCCTGCAGACCCCCAGGGTGGTGAAACCGCCAGATTCCCTCGACTTTCTCGATGCGGTCCCAACAGCATAGCAAACCGCCACTCCAGAAGAAAGGGCCACATGGGTCCACATTGGCGCCGTACAATTACCGTTCTTATAGGTTCTTACCAACCCCTGCATCATTTAACTGAAAGCCCACCTGCACTTAGTAGCCCTGGTGGTACACTGAATCGAACACATAAGCAAGATGCTGTCAGCCATTCCTGGTATGCAGCGGGAGTCGCTGCATCTGCCTAAGCTCTGCTGTCACAGTGACTCATCTGTCTACCGAAAAATGCAGGGAAGCCAATGGCCAAACGTGACCACATTCAAGTTCCTGATGGTCCATTCACTCATCTTCTAATTGATCTTGCCCACATGACTCAGAAGGAGGAATAAAAATGTGACTTATTGTCGACCTGTTTTCAAAATGGGTCGAGTCATTCCCCATCAAAAAAAAGGACGCCAGAGCAGTGATATAATGTATCCTGCAGGACGTTATTTCAAGAGTTTTATATCCCAGGGCGCATAGAACCATATAGGGAATGGTGCCAATTTCTCCGTGAAGCTCATTACTGCTGACTGTGACGCCATTGGAATACCCAGGAGATACCACATTCTGTACCCCCCCCCCCCCCCCCCCCCCATGAACAGCACCCTCAAAACCACCTTCCCCAAATCACTCGGGACACAGGACTGGCTTGGCCAGACAGCCGGCCACTGGTGATTCACACAGTAGTCGACAGGGAAACCGAATGTCGGAAAATACACCATTTGAAGTGCTAATGGAACGACCCATGCCCACAGCCAACGGTCCCCAAAACTAGCCAATGACACAGCGCTGCTCTTAACACAGGAAATTCTCTTCGAATACGTTCAAGACATTAGTAGAAGAATCACTTTAAAACAAAATTTGCTAAAACCTGCGATGTACTTGGGTGCTTCTTATCTTCCTGCTGGTGGAAACTGAATAAAGATTCACACACCTTCAATCTTTCACAGTGTATCAAACCTGCACACGCACAACATGGGTGCTGGGGGAAAATAAGCACTACCGCAATTAGATGATAATGTAGGGGTACAGCAAAAACAGGCAAACAAAAAAACCTGCCATATCCACCCCACGGCTGGAACCATTCCACCCATTTAAACTGGGCACTATGTAAGAAGATAGCCCGTGCAGAAAGATTCTCTCTCCCCTAGATGGAAAGGACCACTCATGAACTCTCTCACGACCACAACAGCTGTCACGCTCCAAGGGAGACCAGAATGCGACCCGGTGAAAGAGGGTTCCGCCTCCACAGAAGGACAACCAAGCAGAACAAGATACAGCTCCAGAAACTATAGAGGGATCCAGCTTCTCCCTGCAGCCATCGGGATAATCACATTTGGTCTGACCTGCACTTCACCGCTGATCGGTAACAGGGCACACAGAACAGAGCACTTAATCCACCGTGAGTCATGGGTGAGCATTTTCCTCGACATGACCTACATTTGTGCACAAAGGTAAACCAGACCAGCTTCTGGGTCTGTTCCCGTATCCCTGAACATTCCCACAGCGGCATTCCCCAGGGCGCAGTCCATTTTAACACTGCAGAGATGGCATAATTGTGGCTTAAACTGAACAGGTCCCTGCGATCACAACACTCAGTTTGCTAACAAGACGGGCCATTCGTGTGGCTCATAACTCAGACTACTGGAACTCCGCAGGATACCAGCTAAACAGATTCACAGGATGGTTCTATGCAGCCCAGAACCTCACACATAACACCCAACCTTACCATCACTGACACCACCGCACGTGTCACGCAGAGAAACCATGTGCCTAATGAGATGCCAGCCATTCGCATGGGTGGCTGGGTGGAGATGATGCACTAACACATTGCTCTTGACCCCTGGAGCACTCTGGTCTGTAGCAGAGTGCAGCATCCTAGATTTACTTGGCTACAACATGTCTGGCCACAATTCCATTTTCAACAATATTTGGACAGGAACCCAAACGTATGAACATACAATGACACTTATTTTTTCTGCTGTCACAAGGCATACCCTGGCTGACGTTGTCATGGGTTAGCACATGGGTATGTGGTACCACTCCGTTACAACTCCCAGTCGTCTCCCTTCCAGAAGCTTATTCGCACAGAAAACGTAACTTCACTGCCCTAGACAAGAAATCCACCTCCCCCGTTTTTGTGTCCACTTATGAAACCCTGCGCCTCGACATAGAGGCACTTCAGTTGGCCACCACGCTAGAGGAGATAACATGCTACGGCTGAAGTTCATGCCAAACTGAATGCAGAGGCTGTCGCCATTCGTACTGTCGCCCTACAAAACAGAATGGCCTTGGAATACTAGCTGGCCGCAAAAGGGGCACTTGCACCTTCATTGGCACAGAATGCTGTACCTACATCCCTGACCCCAGTGAAAATATAACCGACCTGACATACCACTTTCCACAGGCTGCTGCTGCCCCAAATGAACCGGAGTCCCACCGGGACTTGTTGACAAGGGCAATCTTCTGGCTTGCCTCTTGGGGCACTGAACTGCTGGAAAAACTGATATCCCATATTGTGTTTGTGGGTATCATTATCCTGGATATGAGTCTCCATATGTGCTGCTGCCCGTTTTGTACAGCACTGTTACACCTGCCCTCCTCACAACCCAGCTTGTACAAGTTCGCTGGAGTGATGTCTTCTCCCCAGACACAAACTACTCTCGGTCAGATTCAGATACTGACTACCACGTCTCTGACACCAACCCCCACCACCTCATAGCCTCTCCAGTCCAGGCTATTTTGCACTTTTTCAACATGGTCTTAACAAAAGAAGGGTGAACTGTGGGAGAAAATCTGCTACACGATCCACCCATAGCATAACCACATAAAAACACAGAAGTATGTCAACAAAAAATAGAAATCATGCCTGCCAATGCCTCTGTCTTGATCAAAGAGGCGAATATAGAATCCTGACATTCTAATCCACCCCCAGACCGGGTAATACGTTTCTCAAGCAGCCTTCACAGTAAGCTCCGAGCCTCGATCATCACTTCAGTCCGAATCCCCTAAGTGCAGGCTCGTTTCCCATATAAACCGGTGGCGTATAAACAAAGAGGCAGACTGAGAGACCCCGGAAGACGTTGCTCCCAGGAGGAGCACAGTGGACAGAACTGAAAGCCAGGTTCAAGGAACATTTACACATACTCGTGTAGACAGGAAATACTCGAAAAGACATTCTCACCTATTCCAGGAGGTGGCTGGAATATCCAGTGTCAATTACAAATGAATGAGTACTGCCAGACGTTTGGTTAAATTCTATTCAGTTTATTCTTATTTTAATCGCTTTACAATTTTCACCACTGTACTGTTACTGCTTTACAATTATCACCTTTGTGTTGTACCCCTATGAAAACTGTCTGGACCCACTGCTTGGGTAAGAACATTCTGGCCATCAGTGCGGAGAATCAGTTCTGTGTCAGCCTGGTCAATTTCTTTCCCACAATGTCAATTTGTTTAATCAAGCTGCTTGCCGACGTTGTATCTAGTCGCTGATCCATTAGAATGAATTTCTCTGACACCACGTGATCGTGAATTGCTTATGTTTTTACCCTATTGTCAGTCTCCCGTGTGGGATTTCGCTGAAACCCATGTACAGTACATCATGTTCACTCACCTCATTTAAAAATCTGATCACTTGCCCAAAGTTTTTAAACATATCTGTTAAGCATCACCTCCTCGGACAAAACTTTTTTGACTCCTTCATCAAACCTTGCCTGGACAAGTCTGAATTAATTATCTCATTCAGAGGTTTCTACGAACACTTCTCGATCACTCCTATGATGCTCACTTGATTGTATTTCCCTGGTTTGTTTCTAACTGCCTTGGTAAAAAGTGGAACCCCATTAGTAGTTCTTCAGTCCTCGACCAACTTCTCTGTGGCCAAAGAGGAATGTGAAACATAGGTCCATACTCCTAAAATTGCTCCTTTGTCTCACAGAGCAACGTGAAATATAACTTCACTCCGAGCCGGGGATTTGTCCATGTTTAAGACTCTCAAAACCTCCAATATTGTCTCAGTCCCTCGATGAAACTGATCAGGAACCTTTCAGTGCGTCTTCCTCTGAACTGACGATAGCTTGGAAAATGTTGGTCTATCTGCAGAAGATATAGGGCGGTTGGGAGAGGGAAAAGAGTCAACGAGAGATTGGTTTAGAGATCAAATAGAGAGAAGAACAGTTGGACAAATGAATGGATGAAGATCTGGCTAGCAGGATGAATAGCTGTTAATGGAGACTGTTAGTGGCAAACCTTATGTAGAGTGTTATGGAAGGCCAATTGATAACAAGGCGTGGGATAGGGGGATAGGACATGGGAGAGTTGAGGCTCTAAAAAAATTGATATGAGGCCAGGAAAGCTGCAGACTCCCCAAATAGAAAATGAGGTGATGTGCTTCCAGCATGTGCTGAGGTTCGCTGCAACTCTTCTTGAAGACAGAACTTGGATGTTCTGCAGTGTGGTCACCCAGTCCCAACTTCGTCTCCCAAAATAGTAGAAATCACATTGCGAGCAGTGATTGCAGTGGAGTGGATTACGTAAAGTGCAGTTCATGTGTTGAGCGTGTTGGGCCTTTGGACACTGAGGAGAGAAGACGTCAATGGACAGGTGAGGAGAGACAACAAGCAAAAGGAGATATTATTACAGAAATCATAAGGACAAGAAACCTAACAAAAAGCACTTCACCTGAATGCTCATCGCATTTGTAACATGGTTGAAGAGCTAATTGCACAAATCAACTCGAATGAAAATGATTTAATAGACATTAGAGAGACACGTCAAAGGGATGGCCACGACTGCGAGTTCAATATCCAGGAGTACGAGATTACTTGGAAGGTCAGAAAGCAGTGTAAAGAAGATGGTGTCTCTCTGTTATATAAGGCCGACATCAGGGCAGTGTGGAGAGACGCTACAAGTTCGATGGAGAATCAGTTAGAATTAATTTGCGTGGAAAGAAGAAATTCTCTGAAGAAAAAGTCACTGATAGGTGCAGTCTCTAGGCCAGTAAATAATAACGTCACATTCGTGAAGGGAATAAACAAAGAAATCAGCAATGCCTGTAAACATGGGTCGGCTACTATCTTTAGGGATTTTAGTCTACATGTAACTTAGTCGAAGCAGCTCAGTCACAGTACCTTTGAGGAGGACCGTGATAGTCATCTTGAACAATATGCAATGGAACCGACGAGGGAGAAAGCAATCCTCGATCTGGTACTGTGTAAAGGAACAGGAATAATTAATGATCTCATAGTTAGAGATCCTCTTGGAACGATGATCACAGTATGGCAGAACTTAGAATTCAAATTGGGAGTGTTAAGAGAAGATCCAATACCAAGGTCCTGTGCATGTACAGGGGGCACAACAATAGAACGAAAGTGCACCTGGCTAAAGTAGACTGGAAGCGAAGGTTATATGCTGGGACAGATAAGGAGCAGTGGAGGACTTCCAAAAACGATGTTTTTTAGAAGTGCTCATCAAAAGTATATTCAAGTGAAAAGGAAGGACTGTAAGAAAAGGAGTAAGAAAA
>NC_057717.1:13935663-13945617 GCF_004010195.1 Chiloscyllium plagiosum
CACTTAGTTATGTGATGTGATGAAATGGCCGAGGCATTGAACAGGTATTTTGTGTCAGTCTTCACAGTGGAGGATACTAATAACATGCCAGTAAGTGGCAAAGAGACAAATGTAGGTGAGGACCTGGAAACAAACATTATTACGGAAGAGGTAGTGTCAGGCAAGCTAATGGAGATGAGGATGGACAAGTCTCCTAGCCTTGAGGGAATGCATCTCAGGGTATTAAAGGAGATGGCGGGAGAAACAGCAAGTGCACTTGTGGCAATTTTCAAATTCACTAGGCTGCGTGGCAGTCCCAGCAGATTGGAAAACAGCTTGTGTGACACCACTGTTTAAAAATTGAGATGGTAAAACATTGGAAATTGTTGATCAGTTAGCTTAAGTTCTACAGTGGGGAAGATGCTTGAGTGTATTATCAAGGAAGAAATTGCAAGGCATCGCGATAGAAATTGGACAGATATAACGTAGGCTCCTGAAGTTTCAAACAGTGATGTTATGTTGCTGCTGTACAAGATGCTGGTGAGGCTATCCTTGGTGTACTGTGTGCACTTTTGGTCCCGTGACTTGAGAACTAACGTACTGGCACTGGTGGTGGAAAGGATGCACAGGAGGTTCACTGGGTTGATTCCGGATTTGAGGGGGTTAGCCTATCAAGAGAGACTGCATACATTAGGATTACTTTCTTTTGAATTTAGAAAAATGAGGGGACAATCTTACTGAAACATAAAGTATTGAACAGAATATATTAGAGAGAACTGTAAAGAATGCTTCCACTTGTGGGTGAAATTCGGACAGGAGGGCATAGCCACGGGATTAGTGGGAGCAGATTGAGGTCTGAGTTCAGAAGGACCTTCTTCACAGAGACAGATGTTCATATATGGAATACCTTGCCCAGCGAAGAAGTTGACGCTAGTGCAACAATTTTTTTTTAAAGAGCGATACTTCTTTTGAAAAATAAATGAAATAACGGATACAGTGAGAGGGCGCGTAAGTGTAGTTGAGTCTTTAGAAAGATCAGCAATGATGTCATTGAACGGCGGAGTAGGCTTGAAGGGCCGGACAGCCTAATCTTGCTCGGGTGTTTGGGCTCTATGCATTTATGTGTCACAAATTCAGCGATGCAGAGGGAAGAATCCATGGGGCCAATTGGTTCAGGTGTTGGGAGTGAAGGCAGAGTGCAACAAGTTTCCTGCAGAGAATGGTCCCTGTGGATGGTGGACAGGGACAGGAGAGGGATATATGTCTGATGATGGTATCTCTCTAGAGGTGGATGAAATTTTAATAAAATCGATGATCACTTGAATCACCACTGCAAATACATTAGCCAATTTTTATAGGTGCACCATTAAGATTATTATGTCTGGATGTATCAGTACCTGGTATGGCACCTGTACCATTCAAGATCGGAGATGTCTGCAGCGAGTGGTGAACTCGGCCCGGACAATCACAAAGGCCAACCCAGTATATGTTTATCTATTATTTCTACATCTGTGCTGCTTAACACTGATTTCTGTTTTTACTGATCGCAAGATAAAGCTTTTCACTGTGCTTCACTACACGTGACAATAAATTCAATTCAATTCAATTGTGAAATGTCGACGAGATGGATTTTTGGAATAGCTTGTGGAGCAGTCAAGTCGGGAACAGGCAATACTGGATTCAGAGTTGTGCAATGAGGCAGATGGGACAAAGAAGCTGAAGATGAAGGAACCCTTAGGAAGCGGTGATGATAACATGATTGAATTTACCCTGTAATTTGAGAGGGAGAATATACAATCAGAGGTAGATGAGATTAGATTACTTACAGTGTGGAAACAGGCCCTTCAGCCCAACAAGTCCACACTGATACGCCGAAGCGTAACCCACCCAGACCCATTCCCCTACATTTATCCCTTCACCTAACACTACGGACAATTTAGCATGACCAATTCACCTGACCTGCACATTTTTTGGATTGTGGGAGGAAACCAGAGCACCCGAAGGAAACCCACACAGACACGGGGAGAATATGCAAACTCCACACAGTCAGTCGCCTGAGGCGGCAATTGAACCCAGGTCTCTGGCGCTGTGAGGCAACAGTGCTAACCGCTGTGCCATTGTGCCACCGTGCCATCCATTAATGGTAGTAAAGTTGAATAAAGGCAATTGCAGAGGCATGCGATAGAAGCTGAATGAAATTGGTGAGAAAGGACCCTAGCAAGAAAGCAGAAAAGTGGAAGTCCAATGGCAGGACTGTCTCAGCGTAATTTAGCAGACACATCAGAGACACATCCTGTGGAAATTGAGGTATGATGCAGGGTGGTTGAGGCAACCATGACTGACTCAGGAAGTCATCGATAGCATAAAAGCAAAAGAAAAAATATATAATGTGGCGAAGGGCAGTGGGTAATCAGAGCATTGGGAAGCTCACAACGACCCACAGAGGACAATAACAAAACAAAAGAGTAGGGAGAAGATTAAATGTAAGCTAACTACTAATATAAATGAAGACTGCAGTTGTTTCTTTATTCGTATAAACGCAAAAGAGAGGTAGACGTGGACAATAGGCCACTAGAAAATGATATTTGCCAGACAGTAGTGGGGAACAAGGAAATATTTGAGGAACTGAATAATCACATTGTGCCAGTCTTCACAGTGGAAGACATGAGTTATACCCAAATATACAAGAGAATGGGGGAACAAATGTGAGTCTAGTGGCCATCATTGAGAAAGTGCAAGAAACACTGAATGGCCTGAATGTGGATAAATCATCTGGATCAGATGGAGTACCCTCCAGAGTTATAAGGTAGACAACTGAAGAAATAGTGGATACGTTAGTGGAGAACTTTCAGGAATTGGTAGAATCAGGAAGGGTGCTACAGGACCAAAAAAATCACAAACGTGACACCCCATTTTAAAAAGAAACCACACAAAAGCTGGAAAATTACACACCAATCAGCTGAATCTTGGTTGTGGACAAGGTCCTGGAATCCATTGCTTTGAAAGAAATGTCTGAATACTTGTAAGTGTTTGTCAAAATAACGCAAAATCAGCATGGTTTCATTAAGGGGAAGACATGCTTGACAAATCTGGAAGATTTCCTCTTTGAAGAAGTAACGAGGAAGGTAGACAAAGGAGAGCCAATGGATGTTATGTGTCTGGACTTTATGAAGGCCTTTGAAATTTGCCGCACAGGATGCTATTGAATAATATAAGGGCCCATGATGTCAGTGGCAAGGTGTGCTCACAAGACAAAATGCAGTGATTAGGAACCAAGGAATCCTTCTCAAGTTGGCAGCTGGTGACAAGTGGCGTTCCTCAAGGCTGTGTTGGAACCACAACTTTTCATTTTCTCCATTCGCGATCTAGATAAAATACCTGAGGGCAATGTGTGTCAATTTGCAGACAATGCAAAGACAGAAGGACAGGTAGCATGAGAATGCGGGGATGCTGCAGAAGGATATGGACATGTAGGGCAGGTTGAATCTGTAGTCAGGAAGATAATTGCAAAGATGACATTTATTTTTGGAATACTTGAATATAAAAGCAGGGATGCACTTCCGAGGCTCTGTAAGTGTCTATTCAGACCACATCTGGATTACTGTGCGCACGTTTGGTCGTCAAATTTCAGGAAGGATGCGCTAGTCCTGGGGTGTGTTCAGAGGTGATTCACGATTATGGTCCCAGGAACGAAAAGCTTGACACATGAGGAACGTTTGAGGACTCTGGGTTTATACCCACGAAGGTTAGAAGGATGAGATGCAATCTAATTGATTCTTACAGAATCGTGAATGGCCTGGACAGAGTGGATGCTGGGAAGGTGTTTCCTTTTTAGTAGAGACTGGAACCGAAAAGCACGGCCTTGGAGAAAAGAGAAGACATTTGAGAAAAGTAATAAGAGACACTAATTCAGGTAGGAAGTGGTGAATGTATGGAATTCATGGTCAGATAAGGCTGTGGAAGCCAGGTCTTTAATTATATGTAAGACTGAGTTATGTGGCAGCGTGGTTGTTAAGGGGATCAAGGATTATGAGGCAAAAGCAGGAGAATTGGGTTTAGAAAGATATCTGCCATGATTTAATGACAGAGCAGACTCACTGCGCTGAATGGTTTAATTTCTGCTCCTATTGTCTCATGGACTTATGCATCGAATGACCTCCATCTGTATGTTCCCCCCCTCCAAATAACGTGCCAGGCTGACTTGGGGAATTGACAGCGAAGATCTGATTGAGTGCTGATCCAGACTTGATGGGCCAAATGGTGTCTTTCCGCCCTCCATCTTCTATTTTATCATTCTTCCGAAAAAAAAAGATGAAGGCAATGACAAGACTTGTGGTCAGTCCTCTGACTCTTCTCTGAACAGGCAGTTGCTAAAGTTCCAGCATCATTTCCCTGCTCGTATATTCCACCTGCTGTCAAGCACAGAAAGCATCTTTTACCCCGCGAGACCTCTTGATCCCTTGCACAAACCCCTTCAAAAATTCTTGAATGCCTACTCCAATTTCACTTTTAACAGTCACACCTTTATCATTGTTCCTCCCCAAATTCATTATCACCCCTTCAATGGATGAAATTCATTTCAGCACATTTTCTTGCCAATTATTTCCAATCTCCCTGCAGTCTATGGCGTTCTTCCTCATGGTTAACTACATGACTAATTGTTACATGATTTGCAAACTGTTAATTGATGGCCACGACAAATAATTAAAAATTGCTGACCTATATGAGAAAACAATAGAACTCATAGAAGCCATGGTTCAAAAGCTTGCAGAGGACAGCAGAATTGGAGACTGCAAATAAGGTGATCTAAGATTCCAGAAGAATATTATTCCAATATGTCTTTGGGCTGAAAAATGTCACATAGAGTTCAATCTGGATAAATGGAAGGTATTGCATTTTGCTACATCAGAAAAGAGTAGGGCTTATACAATTAATGATCGGGCGTTGCATCGTGTTGTGGAACACAAAGGCCACGAATGCAATTATTCATTTTAATTTGCTTCATATATAGACAGAATGGTTAAAGAAATGTCATCTTGCCTTTGTTGCTCAGTTCTTTGAGTATAGGAGTTGGTACGTTATGTTGAAGTTGAATACGACATTTGGTGATGTCTGTTCTGGTATACTTTGTCCAGTTCTTGTCGCCCAGTAATAGCACGAAAATTATTCAGCTGGAGTAGGTTTAGAACAGGTAAACATACCAGCGTATGGCTAGTGGGGAATGTTTGTGTTATAACGAAAGGCTGGATAAGCTGAGAATATTTCCAAGAGTTTGAAAGGCGACCTGATAGACATTTAGAAATTATTGACAGTTCGGCTAGAGTAAACTGTAACTGTCTTTTCTCCAAGGAGGGGCACTTCAACTCGAGATGGCAAATGTTTAAAGTGAAAAGAGGGATTTAAAATAAGACATGAGAGGCTTTTTTTTAAAAGAGGATGGTTTATGCGTGCAATTCACTTCCTGAGGCAATGATGAATGAAAGTACATTTACTATATTTACAGGATATTTGGATCGATAAATGAATTGGAAAGTTTCAGTCGTATTAACAAAGGTTATTCATTTATGCCGAGTACATTATTTATTGCCCAGAGGGAAGTTCAGAATCAACCACAATATTATGGATCTGGAGAAATATGCCAGCCAGACCAAATAGGTATGGCAGTTTCCTTCCCTATCAGGCATTAGTGAATCAGATCTACAACAACCGATTCAACATCATCATTAGACTCCAGTTATCTTTTTAAATAAAATTCCAGCATCTGCCATGCCAGAGTTTCAACCCGTGCCCACAGAATTATATCTGGACATTCATATTAACAAGGGCATTATTAACCCTCAATTGTTAAAAGAGCCGTCACATGCGACTCATTTAGTTTGTCATTATGTGCAGTATGAGCTGGTAGGAGTGAAAGGCCTGTTTTCATCCTGTGTGAGTCTATGACTTTGACGCGATGAAACTGGCAGCTGCTTTGGATTAACAGCAGTGTTGACAGTTTAATTCTGGGATATGTAACCTTGCTGGTTACTCTGGAGGTTCTTCTGCTAAGTGAGCCCTTCCCATATACGGGATTGTTGAATAGTCTGTCCCCAGTTTGACTGAATAGATGAGTTTCCACTTCAGCAGGTAATTGAATCCCGCATCTGGTTTCTCTTTGATATCGGTGTCCTTTTATCTACCCAGGATGAGTGATTGGTTCAAATCATGTCCACACAAACGCAAGACCCGTTGTCCATGTTGTGAATGTGTTTTTATTCTTCCTGATATACCCACAGGGTGTGGATGTCGCTGGTCAGGACAGCATTTGTTGTCCATCCTGATTCGCTGCTGTCTCGCTGCATGAGAGACATGAATTCGATCCCAGTCTCGTGTGACTGTGTGCAGTTTGCACATTCTCTCTTTGCTTGTGTGAGTTTCCTCCCACAGTCTGAAGGTGTGCAGATTACTGGAATCAGGCATGGGAAATGAAGGGAAACGTAATAGGTATGGAGGCTGGGTCTATTAGGATGTGCTTCGGAGGGATGGTGTATACTGGAAGGGCCGAATGGCCTGCTTTCCCACATTGTCGTCATACTCAGTTATGTTGTTCAGATCCTGGAGTCGCAATTAGGCAGGATTGGATAAAGATGGTATAAACGACGTACATAAATGGGATTGCAGGAAATTAAAGACATGTTCTCTGTTCCTGAGGTCAGGCTTCCATTCCAGGTTTTATTCTCGAACTTTGACATTACCGGTTCCGTTTGTGAGTCCCCAAGGATGACTAGCTTTTTATATAACCACAACACCACCTTCTCCAGGGGTGGAGTATTTATTGGGAACAGAAAGATGATTCTGAGCTGATGCGAGCAAAAGCAGAGAACAATGTCAAAACCACTGATCAAAACAGGAAAATGAAAATTCGAACCTTGCCATCCCAAAGTTTAAGTCTCCACTCGCTTTAGATGCGCCAATCGGCTGTCTCAGCAACATGTACTGTTTATAGTCATAATATTATAAATTAATCGTTTTTTACAAGATTATATTCTCCGAGGTGATGATCTGTTTTCCATCGAATTTTGTTCTCTGATATTTCTGCGTTTGATGTATCAGGTTTTAAACCCAAAAGTTCTTGAAGATGTCTCTCCCTCGCACGCACCCTAGCTCTCTATTCCGTCCCTCATCCCATTTGACTGAGGCATTGCACAATCTAACATACATTTTCAGGTTGATACCATCCAGTCTGTTCCGTTGCACTCACTGTTGCTGGGTGACCATGCTCCAATCTCTTCATTGGCACCTTCACATCATTCGATCCATTTGGATATCGTGTCTGTGAGATCAATTCTCTTTTAGCAGCTTTTACTGACATGGACCAGAGATTATTGGAGTGTGAGGTTCAATAAAAGGGTAACAGGGAATAACTGGGGAAAAGATACTCTGTTGGAAAAGATCCCCCATGAGGGCTTTCTGCGATAGCCTCGTGATATTATCGCTGGATTGTTGACATAGCAAAGTCAGGTAATATTCTGGGTTTACGGGTTGGATTCCCTACACACCACGATGATGGTAGTAGTTAATTCAATAAATGCCTAGAATTAAGATTACTTTGTCTGAAAACCCCATCTGTTTCATTGACGTCCTTAAGGGAAGGAAACTACCGTCCTTATCTGGTCTGGCGTCCACGTGACCCCAAACCGGAAGGTAATAAATGCTGCAGAGGTACCCCCGATGCTGGTACAGAATGGAAATATGTTCATTCGGCTCATTGCTAAAATTGTCCAGGCATGTGATCGCACTGGGAAAATTGGAGGAGAGATTCAATCGGATAGAGTCTAGGCAAAAGAGTTTCAGTCATGAAGGGAGACATGACAAACTGGGGTTGCTTTTTACCGTGCAGAGGAGTTTGTGAGTGGTATGGATAAGGTAGACTGAAAGAAGCGTTTCCCATCGATGGAAAGAACGATCACAGGGGGCCAGAAATTTAATGAGAGAGACAGAAAGGTTTAAGGAGATGTGTATAAAAGCCGTATAGACCAGCATGTGTTCGAATTTGGAACACACTGTCTGTAAGGGTCAGAGACGCAGTAACCCTTATAACCTGAAGGAATATTAAGATGTGAATATGTTCTGCCAATAACGGTAAGGCTATGGGCTAAACGATTCGGGGTGGTAAGCAGTTGTTTTTACCAAATGCAACCACAACGGGTTGAAGAGTCTCCTTTGAAACTGTCGTCCTCGGTAGTATAGTGGTTAGTGTCACCGTATTGTATGCGGGAGATAGGAGCTCAATTACTTGCATTATAAATATTTTAAAACTGTCGCTCCGTTTCCAAATGCGGTTATTAATGTCTGTCCTTCCATTCTCCACGGGACATGTCACAGGCAGGACAGTGCTGTCTGAATTAGTGTGAGGAAGGACTGCAGATCCCGGCGAGACAGAGTGTAAATGAAAGTACAAACACTTGACTTCCGCCGACTGCACCTTGTGTCTGTATTGGAATCTAAACCATTTAATAGAAAGAAGGAGGAAGTTGAAGAAGAAACAGGGCAAAGCAATTCAGATGTGAGTGCAGAAACATTTTCCGCAGCATCATGAGGAAAACTGACAAACGACTCTGAGAAATAGTGTCTTTCAGAACTGTCAGTTCACGGAGATGATTTTGTTCCACTTAAGCCCTTACGAAATTGAATATCAATTTAACTAAAGACTTGAAATGTTAGAACACAACAGGCGGTGCTTGAAACTGTGTTTACAAGCCAGATGTTTGATGACTCATACTGATATAATAGGCTGAAAGACCATTCGCCTTGCTCTAAAAAACTCAAAAACTGTCATTTTTCAACTGAACAAAATAGGTAAAAACAAAGTCATCAAGAAAAGTTCCAAGCATTCCACATCCTCTACACCCGATGTGGCCTCCTCTATATTGGCGAGACAGGCCGCCTACTTGCGGAGCGTTTCAGAGAACACCTCTGGGACACCCGGACCAACTAACCCAACCAGCCTGTGGCTCAACTCTTTAACTCCCCCTCCCACTCCACCAAGGATATGCAGGTCTTTGGACTCCTCCATCGCCAGACCACAACAAGACGACAGTTGCTGGACAAACTTTCCTCATTCCTGAAGAAGGAACGTCGATTCTCCTGTTCCCTGGATTCTGCCTGATCTGCTGCGCTTTTCCAGCAACACATTTTCAGTATTGAATTTAGCTATCAGCCGCTGCGTTGGTATTTTTAGCTGTTAATTGTACCGAAGCCCGCCCTGGAGGATTGTCATCCGAAGGTCTGAGGTCGAATCTCCTGGACCACTGAAGTGCTCTCCAACTGGGAAGGGGCATGCCTGTCTGTTGATTGATGTGCAGTACCAATTCCGTTGCTGTCTCCTCTGCTCAGTTTCACCAATGTACCATGTCTCAAAGCATCCTTGCCTGCAGCATGTTGTTTTTTTTAGATTAGCGTCAGTCTAAACATTATGGCACGGACGCAGCACACAGAGACTAACGCTGTCAACATATTATCTGTGATGACACTAATTGGTAAAGTTAACATGAGAATGTAACTATGAAAAGAAAGTTTTCGATTTACATAAGAAAGAAGTGAACCTAACATAGTCATTCTAACAGACGTAAGATTTAACAAAAAATCAAGGTATTTTTCAAAGTTCAGTTTCAGTGACATTACACTGCAACGTTTGGCTATAAATTCTGTATCTTACCACTCCATGTGTACTCCATGGTCACCTGATGAAGGAGCAGCTCTCCAAAAGCTATTGCTTCCATTAAACCTGTTGGACTATGACTTGGTGTTGTGTGATTTTTAACGTCCCATCAGAATTCGGATCCCACAATTAAAACAGAGATGAAGAAGCATTTATTCTCTTAGTCAGTTCTGGATCTGTGGGCCTTCTTTTAGCAGAAGACTGTTGAGGAAGTGTAATTAAAAACAGCGACGAGAGTGGGATTCGAACCCACGCGTGCGGAGCACAATGGATTA
>NC_057717.1:13948455-13953372 GCF_004010195.1 Chiloscyllium plagiosum
TATCTATCATTCCCTTTATTCTTCCACGAAATGTTCGAAACGTTTGTAAGGTCAACATCTCTAACTCCCCGTGCACTAAGTGATTCTCAGCTATTTATAAAAGTGACTGAAGTTCAAATACTTCATAGTGTTTCTCCAGTCATTCCACTGCAGACTGCTTCTGGACAGTAAATGCCATCACCAAAGGCCACCGTGGATCTGAAATCAACCGTTTTCGCATCGTAATTGCCGTAGCTATTGTGTATCGTATGTCCGTGTTCTTGTTCATTTTTTTCATCATTTCATGGATCCCTGTATTGAATTCTACTGAATGATTAATTTTTGAATAGAGACATTCCCTTCACCACTCATTCGAAACTCATGGAACATTGAATGGTTTTACTCATATGCTTCCAGAGGACAGTCCTGCCATTACTGGGATAAATCAAAGAACATTCGCAACGTGTCCTCAAAGGCAAGAATTTCCTTCTTCAGTTTAGCGGATCATTAAAGCACTGAATCCCGTGTGTGTGTTCATTAAAACCAAAACATTTGCAGCAAGATTTTAAAACTAATATTTTGCAATCTGCCTGCATTGATTGTCCCAAATTTTACATTCCACCTTATGGTATGTTTGTGGATGAAATCACTTTCTGTATATTGAGCAATTTCATTTCAATTTAGTGAAACCATTGTCATTCGCTGTTTTCGCTTTCCCTTTCAGTTTCCCGTTTAGTATTTTTTCAGTTTATCTTACGTTTTCAACAATTTCAGTCAATCTCGCTCCTGTTTACCAATCCGAGAATGCCACAATTTTCTCAATTTATATGCAGTGCAGCTGTCGGGTGCTGTGAACAAGTGGAACAGCATTGGTCACGTGAACCAAATAAAAGTCGCAGGGTGGTGGAATCTGGCCGTTCCATCGCAGTCATATTTAAAACATTTAATGTAATCTTTAGCCAAATCATATTGGCAGAAAATAAGAAAATATAAACGAAAATATTACCGATGTTGAAAATCAAACAAAAACAGGACGTCTTGCAGCATCTGTGGAGAGATGGACCCAGTGAATGTGAAATATTCACCGTGATTCATCTGCACAGATGGTGCTTGCTCACCTGTGATTTTTAAGCAATTTCTGTTTTTGTTTCAGTTTGGCCAGATTTTGTCACAGTTCATGAAAACAGTGCTCTCAAGAATCAAACAGACATCATGGAGCCGATAGTGTGAAACGAGACAGTAGTAATAAATGATGGAATGGCTACAGGTTCTGTCCTTATTGCGTTTGAGAGGCGTGGGGTTCAAGAGTGTTGTACTGGAAAAACACAGCAGGTCGGGCAACATCCGAGGAGCAGGAGAATGTACGAGATAGGCATAAGCAATTCATCAGGAATTCGGCTTGTGAGTAGGGCTGAGGGACAAAGCTGAAGCCAAGTGACAACCCGCAGGCACTTCCTCCTACTGACCCCGATGACGACCTCTCCTCCCATCATCAAATCATCATCTCCCAGACCATCCACAATCTGATCAACTCTGGGCATCTCCATTCACAACCTTCAATCTCATTGTCCGTGAACCGTGCACTCCCCGAATCTACCTCCTTCCAATGATTCACAAACCTGCCTGCCCCAGTCGACCTATTGTCTCAGCCTGCGCCTGTCCCATCCGAACCATCTCTTCCCACCTCGACACAATCCTATCTCCCCAGTCCAGGAAATGCCCACTTATATTCGTGATACACTTATGCACTTCACCTCCTCCACGAATTTCGTTTCCCTGGCCCCAACGCGTCATTTTCACCATGGACATCCACTCCCTGTACAAATCCATCTGGGGTGACAGAAGTCTGCAAGCCTTCCATTTCTTAATCGCACATCATCCCAACCAGTACCTTTCCATGGACATCCTCATCCACCTGGCTGAACCACTCCTCACGATCAACAACTTCTCTATCAAATCTTCCCACTTCCTCCATCGAAATTGGTAGCCATGGGCACCCGCATAGGATCTCGCTATGCCTGCCTGTTTGTCAGAAACGCGAAACTGTCGATCTTTCGCAGTTACACAGACACTATCCTTCACCTGCTCCTTCGCTACATTGATGAATGTATTGGCGCCACTTGGTGCTCCAACGAGGAACTTGAATAGCTCACTAAATTTACCAGCACCTCCCACCCCGACCTCAAATTTACCAGGATCATCTTGGCAACTTCGCTCACCTTCCTGGACCTCTCCATCACCGGTCTCTGGTGACTGACTAATTGAAAACATGTACTACAAGCCCACAGGTATCGACTACATCTCCACCAATCCTATCTCGTGTAAAACCTCCATTCCTTGTTCCCAATTCTTCTGCCTCCACCACATCTGTTCTCAGGATGGCCAATTAAATCTCAGAAAGACCCAGTTTATCTCCTTCTTCCACGATCATAAGTTGTCTTCCCACGTGGTTGACAACGCCCTCCAGTGCATCTCCTCCACTTCACACACCACCACCCTTGAACCACACGCCTCTCAACGCAACAAGGATAGAATCTTCTGGTGCTCACATTTCACCTAACCGCATAAAACGCATCATATCCTATCACTGACGCCACCTCCAAATAGACACCACCACCAATGATATATTTCGCTACCCAGCCCTGCCAGCATTCCGAAAAGACCATTCCCTCCACGAACCCTTCTTCATGTCCATACTTCACCCCACCAGCCCACAACCCTTTCCTGGCACGTTTCACTGCCACCAAAGGAGGGGTAAAACTCGCACCCATACCACTCCCCTCATCTCCAAAGAATGCCCGAAGGGATCATTCCACATCCGTTAGAAATTCACCTGTACTGCTACTAAAACCATCTACTGCATCAGTTGCGCCCAGCGTGGTCTCTTCTACAGATCATTTCAGAGAACATCTCTGGGACACCCTCACCCACCCAACTTCACCGTCCCGTGGCTGAACACTTCAATTCTCTCTCCTATCCCTTCAAACACATGCAGGACCTGGACCTCCTCCACTGCCAAACCGTTACCACCCAACCCCTGGAGAAGGAACTCCACACATTCCGGCTTGGGACCCTAACAGCACACGGGATAAATGTGTCCTCATTTCCCCTCCCCCAAGCACAAGCCTTCAGCTCGCCACCGCCCTCTCGACCTATTCCATCACTGCCACTTCTGACCTATTATCTTCTCCCTCCTATTCATCCTTCGATTACTTTCCAGCTGTTTCCCCTCAACACCACACCACTTCCATTTATCTCTCAGCCCCGACTCACAGGCCTTATTCCGGATGAAGGGCTTAAGCCTGAAACCTGAATTCTCCTGCTCCACGGATGCTACCTGATCTGCTGTGCTTTTCCAGCATAACACTGCCAACTATGATCTCCAGCATCTGCAGTCCTGACTTTATCCTTGGAATTATCAATGACCTTGGCGTGAATATATCCCTCGATTGCAGTGATCACAGTGTGACTGAGTTTTGCATTTATTTTGGGTGAGGTCTGGCTGGATCTGAAACGAGCGCTTAATAACCAAACAACAGGAATGATATCAGGCAGCGAAGTTCGGGCGGGCTGAATTGAAGTGGAAACTTCTGTCAGACGATGGGCCAAAACAACTGCCCCACATCACCCAGATTGTGAATGACACACAGAAAAAGCACAGCACCTTCACTGCAGGCACAATCACAGGGGTAAAGTGGAATTGAGACAATACAGCACACTGAGGTGCAATGGAATTTTTATGTGAAAGGATTGGATACATAAGCTGCCTTACATCTGGACTGCCCTCACATTGGAAAAATAATTTTCCTGCAGTTTAACGGCGACATTGGCCTGTGACATCACCATGCTGAGAGACACTGACATATTTTGTTCTTTAGCAGCGTGGCCGAGTTAAATCATGATCGTCCCATTAACCAGAATTCAATGCTTCAAAGCTCTCCTCTATGCAGGACAACTTATTTGCTACTCCTGTAATCAGATCTCAATCGCTTCACAGTGTGTCCTGTTCTGCTTCCTGCTTCACGGTAACACTTGAAACATGAACAAATCCACCTTCCACTTTCACCAATCTTTTGCAACTCCCGAGTTGGCACAGGTACGAGTGACCGATTGGCCTTTTCGAGCGCACTCACTCTGGTATGATCTGAATTATAAAGTGCACTGTGTCTGATCTGCAGAATGTCCTCACGCAAGATGGTGCTGTTTATCCCATTCCCGTGGGCTGAGCTGTCTATATTGGCAGAGTATTCAGCCATTTCCCTCCACTTGCAGGCATTATGAGTGGATGTAAGTGTGGATATGCTCGGAAGCTTCGTGTCACTGGCACAACCAGGTGCAAGGGCGCCGCTGGAACTTAACATCTTTGATTGTGAACTTCCTCCAAATATCATTTATTTGAGAGAGAGTGAAAGATACTGAACTGGTGGGAACGAGAGAAATGGGCTGTCGACTGTCGTCCCTCAGAAAAATTCAAACAAGTGCATTCTTGTGCTGCCCAATTGATGTTCAGAAGCAATTTTCGCAGAACAATCCTGCAGAAAGGCTTTTGTTTCAGAGGGATCGATTTATTTGCTGTAATCGGGCATCAGTTAACATCTGAGTCCCAACTGTCCCAGATGAAGCGACTCTGAATGAAACCTTCACTCACTGAGAACCATCTGCACAGCCAGAAGCTGCAGGGCTGCAGGCAGTCCAAAGCGTAAGGGAGGATTAAAAACGAGCTATTATTTCTCCCTCAGCCACTCTGTCACAGAGACAGGCAGAGGGACGGCAGAGACGTATGACGTCATTCACGTGCCGACAGAAGCCATTCAGCCCATCGAGTCCACGCAAATCTCTATTACTTGCTTCTCTCTGTGGTTATTCATCATCAGTGCTGCATGTTCTAATAATAGGGAACTGTGTCTGTGTCGATATGCTGTCTCCAACATACTGATC
>NC_057717.1:13953438-13955276 GCF_004010195.1 Chiloscyllium plagiosum
CAGTACACAGACTGAAAGCTGGAATTGTCAACGAGCAGAGGATTCTTTTCATCCATTAATTTCTGGATTGTGGGCCCACCACGATCCCTCTGGGCCGCTCTGTTAGCGCTGACCACAGCAGTTTCATGCAGTCTCAGGTTTTTGTTGCAAGTACCTTCGAGAATGACGTCAAAAGATCTTCACTCTTATTGTGTGATACACAGTGACACAGGTGTGTCCCGGCTGTGTCAATATAACCACTCTGTAACTTCCCAAATTCTGCTGTTTTAATTGCAATTTCAATCAGAATCACAAAATCTATCACGGTGCCGACTGAGGTCATGCAGCCCACCTTCTCTCTGCTGGCTCCATTCAATGAGGAAATGACTGTGTTTTGATTGACTGATTGTCACATGAACCTAAGTACAGTGGAAAGCGGTGTTTGCGATTGGTAAAGGCAGATCATAGTAATCAAGGACATGCAGAGCACAGCGTGAGAAAAGCAAAATTTGACCAGACTCAGGAATTCAGGTTACTACTATAGGACGTGCGCTCAGGAATATTCGAATTGGCAAGATCAGCAGTATTTCAAGTTAGACAATCCATTTCTCAAAGCAGCAACGGCCGAGAAGAAGCGGTTCTTCAACTTCCCTGTGTATGTTTTCAAGCTTTGGAATCTTCATCTGACCCCGATCTCATCGAAATCATATCTTCTCAGTCAAAAATGAGGTAGTGTGCAAAATTCGAATGCTCAACCGCAATATGAAAGCAAGACTGCTCACACATATGTCACCTGTCTGATGCAATATCACTTCTGAGACAAACGAGCCAGAGTGAAAGAAGCACAGAGTTTTAATCACAGCTCCTTTCCATTCCAACTCGCTTCTCCCAGGAGGCTGAGCGAGCTGCTTTACTGGAAAAGGGCGGTCTTCATTGATAACTGGATGAACTCATCTTCCATTGTCACACAGTGTTGGTGGACAGCAGTTTAAAAGCGGTCTTCAGCTCCCTATCAAACATGGGTTTGTGGAGCGGGGCATGGGTCTGCCGGGAGCGGGAAGTATGGAAATTCTGGAAAGGTGTAGAAAAGGGATACCGTGCATGCAGAAGATATCATCTTCTTTTGGGAACCTTTGTCCAAATAATGCCATCTGAGATAGATAGAAAATGCAGAACTGCGAGGAAAGAGTGAATCTCTCCCCATTATCCTGGAACAGTATCTGTGCTTCTCGAAGTCAGAGGGAGGCTTCTGCTGTCTGAATCATCATGGAATGTTACTGCAGCAAGTCCCGTCGCTCACACAGCTGATGTGTATACATTGTTCCACGTTGCCTCCAGCTCAGACCATAGATTTCACAGCTCACATCACAGAGTGACAGAGAAGGGAAGGACGCGATTCAGACCATCATCTTAACACAACCTGGGGATAAATTAGATGTGAGAGCGCGGACATTCTTGACTGATTCCAGCATTAACAATCTTAGTCTGTGTCGTAACAAAAGAGGAAACAGGAACTGTTTATCTTGCTTCTTAAAACAGGTGAGTAAATTTTGAAGAGCATAGATATTTCTCCCTGGTGTTCATAAAATGATCAAGAGCAGAGTACGGTTCCCTGAGTGTGGTCCGACTTCTGGATTATGGGCCCAGGGCACTACGACTGTGATATTCTGTTCACAAGATCTGACCACATGGGAAGAAATGACAGTGACAAGATCGATTGAATCGGCTTCCGTGAAAAACAGAAACCGATGGAACGAAAAGAGCCATGAGAGCGGGAATGTAGCATTATCTGTGAGGACGTTGTTTTCCAGACTCGACGAGAGTGCACAGTGCTGTTTCCAGGGGTCAATATTTGGATG
>NC_057717.1:13956066-13959659 GCF_004010195.1 Chiloscyllium plagiosum
CTCACTGTGTTACTTCAGCACACGTAGAAAAGAAATAAATATAAGAACAACAGTCACGTATGTGACTGGAATTTGCCCCGATTCAGCTGTAATTGAAATTGCTTCCACCTTTCCTGTGTCGGTAATAAGATTGCACAGCTTAGTGGTCAGTTTTTGTACGTTGAATTGGACCCAGCATCCTTTCTCGGCTTGAAATTTACTGGGATATAAAGACATGGTGAAAGACACGGTAGAGTTTACTAGAATTTAAAGACGTTCGGAAGGACACGGTCAGAGTTCACTTGATACAAAGTCAATAGAAAGGACAGTCATGATGCTTACTTTGAGATAACACCACTAGAAAAGGAAACAACAGATTTAACGGGACGGTGAGATAGATAGAGAATCATGCGGGAGATATCAAGGAAGACTTAGCAGTGTCTGGAGGAAAGTTACCCAGCTGATGTGACGTTAGTAAGAACAAATCTGAGGGAAATTCCTTCGTTTCAGCGAGTGGAAAGTAGAGGTTAGAGCTTCAAAACCAATGGGGAATGATGAAGAAATTTGGAGCAGATTATTTTTTATTCCGAGAATTATTGAAATCGGAAATGAATTTTCAGAAATAAAAACATTTTAGAAGCTGATTCCTTTGTATTTCAAAAGTCGTGTGCAGACACACAGGGAGTGAAATTCACAAGGACAGAGATTCTGGACTGCATGGATGGCGAGGTAAAAGGGACATACTCTCGAGGTGGATAACATTCATCGGAAAGAAATTGCATAATACCTGCATCTGAAAATGCTACGTATAAGAAGAGCTGCTGGCGTTGATGGGTGTTGCAGCTCATTCTACATGATATATTATGTATTGTAAATATACTGAGCTGTTTGGTTTAGCGCTGCATTGAATGGAAGTCGGTTAGCTCAGTCCGCTGACTAACTAGTTATGAGAAAAGTGAGACCAACCGCATGGGATTAATTCTCTCGCTGTCTCAGGTTTGCATAAGGTTCATCATCTACCCCGCTCATCTGATCTGTAATAGTGAGTAAGATTTGGCCTAATGATGGAAAACATCATTATCATTGCCATCTGTAGCCTTGAACATTTGGTCAGAATCATTCGAAAGGAGAGTGAGTCCATTTAATACTCACTGATCTTGGCTTGAAACATCCTGTGACAAGTTTCGACCTTATCCCAGTTTGAAACCTCTGCTCCTCCCAAAACAGCAAAACGACTTGGTATGCCTTTGCCAGATTTACTGACAACATTCAAACTCCCCAAAGAGATAAATCTAATACTTTCGGTTGGATAATGACCTGTGGAGGTTTGCAGGATATGGAATGATATGAAATGAGTTAAACAGAATTTCCCAGAATGTAATCCAGTACAGACTGGGCGATTTGAGAAAGGTCGTCAAGCTAAAGGTTCACCTCTGTTTCGATATACATAGATGGATATTCACCTGGGGAATATTTTCAGCTTTTGAGATAATAATTGACAGAAATTTGAAACTGGAGTTTTCAAATAAAAGCTACTTTACTCAACATTGATTTCAACTGCGTTTTAGTATGATGCGCTAATAATCCCTTGTCAATGTCAGTAATAGCACCTTTAGATAAGCTTTGAACTGACAAGCGTGGCATTTTACGCACCTTTAAGTAGCAGGCGCTAAACAATTGCGCGACTGGAGCCGCAGACAGCAAGCTGGTCACATGCCCTACTCATGCATTCGGAACTTTAACTCAACTACTCTATATTTGCTTTGGTTCTGAAATTAAAGCTAACGCAGACCAGGTGAAACTGACATGGACCTGTGATTATTGAAGCATCAGGTTCAGGAAAGGTACAAATAAAAATATGCAAAATAGACGTAGTTGAAAAATGGGTTTCCGTTGGTTCCTGCGTTGTTTACAGACAATGCTACATTGCCGCTGTCGCCAGACCTTTCTTTTGATCGGCTTCAATTTGAAGCAATAACTCTTCGCAACTTCCTTCTGAAAGTTCATACTGGTAAAATGAAACATACGGCATTTAGCAATAATCTTCACTATTCCTTCAGCCATGAACACGTTGCACGGTTTCCATGAATACTGAAGATGTAAGAATGTGATGCAAGAATAAATTCATTTCCAGTTTAAATTGTAAATTAGGAAGAATGCTCAGTCAGACTCAGCAAGTCAGAAATTCATGTACGTCTCCGTGTCCAGAACTGCAGCAAAGCAGAGAGGTAATCTGTCCCTGAATCCCCACGTTTGCTTGGTCCATGTGTCCAGTTGGAAACCTGTGTGAAGGGTAATGCAGTCTGACAGAGCGCCTGGGAGAATCCTTGATTGTCTGATCTAAAGCTGCAATAGGATCTCTCCATTCTGGTTGTGGGTGTAGATTGACATTTCAACACATTATGATTGATAACCCTCTTTCAGAAACAGCACTGGCAGAGAGTAACAGGAGGACGCTATTCCAAACACCGGTCCTACCCCACCATTTGACATTGTTCAATATCTTTCCCCGATCCATCCACAACAGCCTGTTGCCCAAAATGAAAAAGACATTTAAGAAATCGATAATGCCTGTGCAACTATTGGAAGGGAATGCGTTTCGAGACGGTGGGTTTCTGCACGAGGTTTGTAGGTTTCATGGGTTAGCAGTTGGTTCTGGTCTGATCATGCTTCAAATGATATGATTCCGTCAAAACTCACCAGCAAGGGGTAAGGATTTTTTTGTATTCAACAGCAATGTCGAGAAACACAGACTACAGGAAGTAACGGTGAATCAGCAGAATAATAATTGATTCAGCTGAAATCTGAACTTCGATTCTGGTGGAACTCAAATCAACAAATATTGTATCGCAATTTAACAATGCTGTACAAATCTAATGCGCTTTCCATTGCACCACCGCGCCGGGCGAGCCACAGTTTTACTGTACACAAATTTGTATTTGTCGTGAAGAAAATGTAATAAATCTCCAGGAGATGCGGGGAGTTCTTCAAGGTGTAGATCTTTTATTTGCAGTCAAAAACCATGACATTCAGAAAGCAAATTATTGAACGACCCCGAAACTCAGGATCCGTTGCTCTTTATACCCTTTCTTTAATTATATTTTTGTTAGCTTACCAGGATGCCCAACTGTGTTAGACATTGGTATCTCACTCCAGGTATACAAGAAGTCATTATCGCTCTCCGTCTGCCAATATGGTTTTTCTATTGTCACGATTATGTGCTTTACTGCCATATCTGATGCAATGATCTTACTGCCCAGACTAACCTGACATGATTACATCCATCACAATGTTTTCCTGTCCCAAGCTGATTCGATATTTAATGTTTTTTTTTCTGCTACAAGGGTTTCAAGCAGGCTGACTCTACTAACGATCAATTAAAGATTTAAAGTCAGTCCTAAATATTTATAATCACGACTTGTCCCAAACTGCCATGATGATATTTAGTTGGCAAGGCTGATGTTACTAATTGCTATTATCTCAGCCTGTCACAGTAAACGTTCAGCCCCAGTCTGACTCTGCTAATTGGTGGAGGTGCATTCCACTATGATAATCCCATCCAGCTACAGTGGCTCCACCCTGCTACAGTGACCTTATGACTCGTGTAGCATTCC
>NC_057717.1:13960239-13964599 GCF_004010195.1 Chiloscyllium plagiosum
TTGAAATCCATATTTATCCCGTATGTTGCAGGGTCCCAAGGCATGATATGAGGCGTCCCTCTTCCACGCAGCGAGTGGTAACGGTTTGGCTTATGCCCGAAACGTTGATTGTCCTGTTCTGCAAACCACATTTCAGGGGAGATGTGAAATACCAAAGACTTAAAAAAGGACAAAAACTGATAGAATCAGAGTTAATGGAAATATGCACAATGCAGACCGAAACTATTTGGCCAATTGAGTCGGCTCTGTGCTGCCGAAGAGACGGACATTCCCCCACCATATCTTTCTAAACCTGCATTATTGATCCACCTACAAAAATAGAAATGTGTTCAAAAGCTCAGCGGGTCAGGCAGCATCGGTGGAGAGAAATCAGAGTGATCATTGCCAATCGCAAGCAGTTCCAAGGAATGATCTGTTGACCCCAAATGGTCATTTTGTTTTCCCTGAGCTGCAATTCCTACTTTTGTCTCTGGTTTTGTCTTTGATTATACCGTCCATTCAGGTTTTGTTTGCAATCTACCTGAAGTGCACACCTTTGGACGGCGAGAAGGAATCGGAGCAGCCAGAGGAAACCCACACGGAAGAGAGAGAAATGGAGGGTGCAACTTCCACACAGTCAATCACATAAGTCTGGAATCGAATGCGGGTTTCTGGCCTCTTAGCCCTCCCAAGCTGCATGCGCCCGTCCCGGATGCAAATTGAACCCAAACTCACGCAGTGAAAGGCAGTGGTAATAACTTGGATTTCTATGCAAAAAGAAGCCGATGTATCAGTACTGGAAATCAATAATCGATTAACTGTCCGAACTCTTTTTTAAATCATTTGACCGATAATCTTGTCATCAAAAATTCACATCTGAATACTTCTGAATGTTATGAGGTTTTCTGCCTCTTCAACCTTTGCATGCACTGAGTTCCAGATTTCAACCACCCGCCGTTTCAAAACGTTTGATTGCGCATTCACTCAAAATTTTCCTCCTCTGTGCTTAAATCTAATACTCCGTAAGTGATCTCTCCATTATAGCAAAACGTTTATATCAGTGTCCGCCATCCGTATCCCTGATTATTTTGTATATCTGATTCATGTCTCCTCTTGATCTCTACTGCTCTAAGTCTATCCAGTCTATCCAAGCTCTTCTACCCAGACAATATCCTGGTAAATCACCCCTGCGTCATTTCCAGTGCGAATGTGATTGCAGAACTGCACACAATAGTCGAGATAGAGCAGAATGAGCAAGTGAAATAAATGATGTGGAAATCCGCAGAAAGAGGTATTTTTGAAAAAAAGTTCATTTTCCTCAGTGCTGCCCTGTGTTTTTTTTCCTGAGCCTGAAGTTCCAATAATATCTGATCCATGTAATTAAAACTAGCTCCTTGACCATTGATCTCAAAACCACAGTATCGAATTGGATTGACTGATCTGAAGGTCGAAATGGTATGGTTGTGGCAAGTTCACCCAGCAACAGTGAGCGCAGCAGCACAGACTGAAAAGGGTTCAATGAGAAAATAATTGTAAGGGAAATGTGACGGGGAACTTAAAGGAGATCAGTGATTGTTGGAGGGAGAGATATCTCCAAGAATGGGAGAGTCTGAATTATGATATTTGTCCCACAGAGATGTGTGAGAGAGGGGTTTGTTGAAAAAATCAGAATATCAGAGAAAGTTTTCATGTAAAATCAATTAATTCATTTCTGTGTTTCTTTGGCACATACCACAAGGAGTTAAAAAGTTGAGAACGTTACATGCCGTAACTCGGATTCAAACGAGGTTACTGCGGCCACAACACACATCATTTAAAATTATGCGATCCGTGGGCCATGCAGAGATGCGTGTTTGAAAAGAACAGTAATGACAGTGACATAGGACATGTTAGGAAGAATGGAGAGACACAACAGGACGATTTGGCAAGCAATGATAGACATGTGGGAACTCAGAATTGGCTGTATATTTAAATTGGATGATTCAAGAGGCTGATAAAGTTCCATCGAGTACTGCATGTTGAAGACTGAGGGTGATAGATTTTTACAAAACATCAAATTCTCAAGGGGTACTGCAGGATATTGTTGAAATGTAAGTTTCAACAACAATGTTGCCTCACGAGCTTCCCCACACAAGGAAGAACCCATTTCTGCAGTGGATCACATAATCCCAGTTGCACCACCCAGAACCAATGGTGCAGTTGCAAAGATCATCTGGAAATTGTGATAGAAATGAACACATGAAGCTACTCTGTCGCAGCAATGATGCGATCGGTGAGCACATGGTCATTCTATGATGGTATAGAGGCGCATGAAATTTCGAGACTGGGAGTTCTCCTGATCAAAGGCGGGGAGGAAGGGCTTATTTGTCTCCGGTTATTAGATTATTAAAATACAAGATCAGCACTAACCCGCAGTGCAGATTGGCTCCGTGAAAGCGTGCTGCTGCGTTAAGCGAGAGGTCGATTTATTGCAAGCATTCAGTGCAATTTTCCTAAACAATGCACTGTTTTGTTGTTTTGACGGTAAGAACTGTTATTTGATCACATCATCCTCTTGTTCCTAGCAAACATTCCAGTACAGGGTACATCAGTTTCATTCCGACACAGCCACATGTCTTATTCTCACTCCCTCTGAGGTGATTGACTTGGCAATGTCATTCTCTGAGATTGGCAACGTAGCATTGAGATGGTAGCGTAATGAACAAAGAAGAACAAAGAACACAGAATATTAATAGCCCAGGAACAGGCTCTTCGGAACTCCAATCCTGGTCTGAACCAAATTAACTGTCTAAACCTATCACCCAATTGCTCAGCATCTATTTCCATCTGCTCCCCACTTGCTCACGCATCTGTCAAGGTGCATCTTGAATGTAACGAACGTGCCTGCCTCTACTACCTCTACTAGCATCGTGTTCCAGGCACCTACCACTCTCTGTGCAAAATACTTTCTACATCTATCCTCCTTCAACGTTTCACCTTTCAACTTGAATGCGTGACCACTCATTACAGAATTCCTCACCTGGGGAAAAAGCATATCTCTATACGCCCGGTCTGTCCCCTTCAAGATTTTGTAGACCTCAATCAGGACTCCTCAATCTCGTTTTTTTTTCTACTGAAAACAGTCATAAACTTCTTAAACTCTCTTCACAGCAAGCATCTTCCATCGCATCAACATCCTCGTAAACCTTCTCTGCACCGTATCCAAAATGTCCACTTCCATTTGATAAGTTGACGACCAGAAGAGTGCACAGTATTCTAAACGAGGCCGAACCAAAATCTTGTCCAATTTTAGCATGACCTGCCAGCTCTTACACTCAAAGCCCGGTTCTATGACGACAAGAATGCCATATGCTTTCTTGACCGCTGTATCCAACTGTGCCACCATCGCCATGGTACAAAGGACCTAACCTCCTCGATCTCTTTGCTCATCAAATTTCTTCAAGGTTTTTTCGTTTACAGTGTAGTTGGTTCAAGAATTCGGCTTCCCAAAATGCATCACTTCACATTTGCCTCGATTGAACTCTGTAACTTCTCCGCTCAACTCTCCTGTCTATATATTCTTCTTCATTCTTTAACTGACCCCTATGCTTTCTGCTACTCACCAATATTCGTGACAAATGTAAATGTAGTGGCGATATACCGGGCTAGCAACCCGTGGATACTGGAATATGGCAGCTGCTGGTATTTAAATCGATGAATAAAATCTGGATATTAACCCCGATCAGAGGAACAAAGGTAAAACGTTTTAATTTGCTGAAAACCCATCCATTCTTGTCCCTTTGCAAGGGGAATTTGCAGTCCTTAACGAGACCTGCCAACATATGACTCCAGACACATAAAAGTGCAGTTCACCCAGAAAATCCCTCTGACTCAGTGCAAGGGGAATTAAGAGTGAACAACAAATAATATTTAGACCATGTTGACACACTCCGTGGGAGAATAAAGAAGAATTAACAAATTACATGGATGACGGGGAAAATTGGGAGTCATCGCTGCGTGGACTCAAATTCAATGGATTATCCAAGCTCAATAGACACATGGATGCACACACCGCCAAGAAGTCAGGCCCATAGGGGGACTTCAATTACCCGCTGAAGTGTAAACCTACGTGCCCAAGGCACAATGTGGACAGGTCATTCACCACTCCCATATGTGCGAAGAGATCACTCAGGAGGCCAACTGGCAGAGTCACCAGCATGTTTACAAATGACATCAGGAGTCCAATTGTGCTGTTATTGCATGTGTTCATCACATCCAGCAATGAACCATGTTTGGACGCCTGTTTCCAGTGGAGTTCCACTGTTTCCTGATGTAGATCAACAATTTAGACTTAGTTGTAGGAGTCATGATTGAGAAGTTTGCAGAGGATGCAACAATTGGT
>NC_057717.1:13964622-13972196 GCF_004010195.1 Chiloscyllium plagiosum
AGATCATCGAAGATATTTAGATAGGGAGCTCAGTTGGTCGACAGTATCTTTGGATATCTTGTGTTGTCGACCACACACTGTGGATGGTATTCGATCTTTCGCAAACTCCAGTTTAGGAAGCAACTAAAAATATTAGCACAAATCTGGTCAATGCAATAATCAACATTTTTAAAAATTTTAAGATAAAGGATGGAGGGCTGAAGTATATCACTTTGACCATCAAGACCCCTTCAAGACTGATACATCTCCAAGTCATGCTTGGGAGGGTAACTTGCAAATGGTTGCGCTTCAGTACATCTTCAACCTTGGTCCTCATAGTCGGTACAGTTTCTGAGAAATGAATGTTCTGTCAACACAGCCTGGATGACTGACTCCACCGCATCTTGTAGGTGGTGCACTCTGCTGCAATCGTGCCTTAGCGGTGAGGGTAATAAACATTCGGGTATGAACGTGTTACAGTTAAGTGACTGCATTGTCGTAGAGGATGTCCAGTTCCTTCGGTGGTATTGAAGCTGCACACGTCCAGGCAAATGGAGAGAGTTCTGTTACACATATAATTTGTGCCTTACAGATGATGCAGACTTCAAGGAGACATGAGTTGTGTGCGGTCAGGTTCCATTTCTCCTAAATATTAGCTCAGAGGGCGATTACACGGATGACTTCAGTTACAACGAAGCCATTGAATATCAATAGAATATGATTAAATTCTCATTTCTCAAAGTATCATTACTGTATTTGGTCCATGTGTGACTTATCGGATTCCAATCGCAATCTGATTTCAAGTTCGAGTTGCCGTGCTGTAAGGGACAGCAGAGATTTACGAGTATGTTGTCAACTTTGGATAAAATGGAGTTTCGTGGAATGATCAGTCAGGCTGGGATTATTCTCCTTGAAACAAAATCGTGGGATCTTGAAAGGGTATAAACTACAGAGTAATGGTGAAACAATGGGCAAGGAGCACTGGAACGGGAGGGGCTGAATGCTCCCTTTCCCTGCTGAAACCAAACACTGCTGTTGATCTCTGAAATGGGACAATATCAGATAAGTCGGTGAAAACTTACTTTCTGCTTGGTTTCTCCCGAGGCCTGTGTCATACTTGGGGAAATGTGACTGTGTGTTTCAGTCTATGGGTAAAAATGGGCTTCAGTTCCCATCTCAAACTTTAATCCCATTAATTGTGTTTTACGAAATTAAAATGTTCCGGAGAAATAAACATTTAGGTGAAACGTGAGTACTTACAAGGTTACAGACCAAGTGCTGGGAAATGAGATGAAGGGAACCATTTCTGTGCTGTAAACACTCGATAATTCAATTAATTTTGAGGGGAAACATACCTGCAGTGACATAATTCCAAAAAGTGTGTTATGAAGAAACGGTGCAACTGCTTCTACCCTCATCCCTGGTGGTCTAGTGGTTAGTATTCAGCGCTTTAACCGAGTGGCCTGGGTTTCATTACAGTTCAGGAAATCAGGTCTTCTTGTTCCTGACGCAGAGAGCGCAGCTCTACCAGGAATCTGTTTCATGCCTTAGATCAGTAAATACCCCAGCTTTTCAAAGAAGGGAAAAGTGCCTTCCCTCTCTCTGCACAGTCGGACAGTTAATTCTTCATTCTCCTTTGATTCTACTTCCCAAAGAGTTTCAAAATGTTGTCAAAACTGAGTCTCAGCTATTTCTTTTCTGTGCTTTTCATACACAGGAGCTGCAGTGAATGAGTGCGTTGGTTTCTGAAAACGAAACGTACCTATGGCAATGTGTTGTGCTATTCCAGGATCGCCTTCTCTGACAACTGTGGGAGATCACTGACGTTGTCTATGATATGGAAGTGCCAGTGTTTGAGTTGAGTAGACAAAGTTTAAAATTGCACAATATCAGGGCAGAGTCCAGCAGGTTTATTTGGAAGCACGAACTTTCAGAGTGCCTCGCCTTCATCAGGTGGGTGTTTTTCTGCAGAAACTTGGCGTGTGTGTCAATATGCGCGATCCTTTGGAAGATCACCTGGAATTTAACCGACCGTTCGTGGTGTCGACGGTACCCATGACTTGGAGGTGTTGGTGTTGGACTGGCGTGAATAAATTTAATAATCTCACAAAGCCATTTTAGATTCCAACAGTTGACAAACACCTAATGAAGAAGCAGTGCATGGAACACTGGTGCTTCCAGATATGTCTGCTTGGTACAGTCTGGTGCTGTGTGATTTTTACTCTGATAGTTCTTGGTCATTTTTGTTCGTGGAGATAAAAAAAATTCAAACATTATCCATTTCTGCACAACAAAAATGATTATTTTGGATTTGTGATGAATCTCCACAATGCCCAAGTAAAAGTCGAACTTTCAACTGCCTGATCCGTAGCCAGCCATACGAATGGTTGTACCACAGACCAGATGCCCAGCTGAGATTTTACACGCTGCAGAGGTGTGGCGTTCACAAGGACATGAGCAATAACAGTAACAGTCACAAGGTGAACAAAAAACAAAGATAATCACCATCATTAACTCACTTCAAATTGTCCTCAAAAAACGACCACTCACAATCTGAATAGCCAAGCAATGAGGTCACTGCTGATCTTGGAAATTGCAACTGACCTTGCTGCGATTTCAACACTTTTTGAGGTAAACTCCAGCTTAATCATAACATCGCATATTCCCATTAATATTCAGCTTTAGATTACGTTAATGTTCTCTCCGTATTTGCAGGAAATGAGTGAAAACGTCCTTCCAGTGATGTAATCAAGTGCAGAGTCGGTCAGAAAAGAAAAGACAAAGACATGAGACATCACTCCCATTTCTCTCTGCACCAATTCTTTTTTCTGAGTTGAATATTTGCAGGCCTTAGTTTTACGATCTAAAGAATTAATTATTTTCCCGGCGAAGATTCTTCATAAATCAATTAACATCTGAGAAATTGAAACATATTTTACTTTAGATTAAAGTAGTTGAATATCCTTTCCCCCAGCCTAATGTCCCAATCCTCCCTGCTCTTCCCAACCTGACGTTCCAATGCTCCTTGCTGCTCCATGTCAAATGAAGCTGTTCTACTTGAATTTGGAGCTACCAGTCTGATGTCCCAATGCTCCCTGCTCCGTTTCAGTAGCAGCGTTCCAGTTGTGGTTGGATCTATCACTCTGATGTCCCAATGCTTTCTGCTGCTACATGTCATTAAAAGCTGCCCCAGGTTAGATGGAGCTCACAGACGGATCTCGCAGAACTCCCCGATCCATGCCAACTGAAGCTGCTCCAAATGAGGTTAGATCTTGCATTCGGATGTGACAATGCTCCCTGCTTCTCCATGTTAACACAAGCTGCTCCAGTTGTGGTTGGAACTCCAGACTGATGTCACAATGCTCCCTGGTCCACGTCAAAAGACGCTGCTCCAGATGAAGTGGGAGCTCCAATCCCTGGCAGCTCACATACTCCTGTACCATCATTGAAATACTGCCCACTGACCATTTCTACCACTGGAACCATTCGTGGAATATCTGCATCATGTGAACCTAATCTTATTTTTAGTCACCACCGAAACATTATTTCCAAAAGTCATTCGTTCTTAAACCTATTTAGCATGTGCATACTGCTGTCAATCCGAAGTTAGGTAATGGCGCTAATTGATGTATGCTTAATAAAAATTACATCCTATGTTTCATGTTGTGTAACTGCGACTTAGCAAGGACCATGTTTGTATTGAAATCACACTTTTATTCCAGGTGAGAGAATGTGGTTTTCATTAGATAAAAAGGAACTTGTTCGCTGTGTAAAATGATCAAATAAATCTCAATTTCAAAACAAAATTGGTAACGTTGTCATCAATCTTGAAATATGGTGTCTTGTTTTTTCAACCACACGGATATTAGAACGAAAAGTCTATTAATGATATGCGTATAAAAACACTTTAAATCGCAATGTTTGTGAAGGTTTGAATCTCAGGTTAAGGTTTAGGGTGGAGATTTGCTGGCTGAGCTGTAGGTTTGATATCCAGACGTTTCATTACCGGGCTAGGTAACGTCATCCACAAAATTCCATGCAAGGACTGCCACAAACACTAAGACAAACAGAAAGAAAGTTAGCCACCAGGATATACGAACACCAGATAACCACAAAAAGACACGATCTTCTCTCCATCGTAGCCTTTCACACGGATTAAAAATACCACCATTTCGATTGGGACAATATATCTATCCTGGGACATGTTCAGCGAATACATGCTAGAGAATTCCCAAAGGCCTGGCACTCCAACCACAAAGCATAAACAAACACATAGATCAAGATGCCATCTATTAACCCCTCAGAAAACGAACAGGAAATGACATCACCACAAACCCCAGGAACCCCATCCAGGAGAAAGATATAAATAGAAAACAGGAGACAACAGCTTCGCTTCGCTTGGAGGTCGCCACTGATGATGTTGTTACATAACCAAGTAATGAAACGTCTGGATATCAAAGCTACAACTCAGCGAGCAAACGTACACCCTACATTTTAAATCATTTTTCATGTTCATGTTGCATGAATCTGCGGTTATTGATCCACAGTTTAATTTCACTCCCTACGTAACATGCTGATTTCTCCAGTTGTTCATCGTTCAATGTGATGCATCCAGGGTGTGCATAACGAGAGGAAGCTTACTTCCCAAATCTTGTATTTATCTGTGCCTGATGTCCAGCATTCATCAATGGCGAGTGCAAGGGGCGAGGGCGAGACCACTGTGTAAGTCTCTCCGTGCCCATACACGGCACCCACATCGGCAATTCCCCACTGTGCATTTACAGCCAGTTCGCAGTGCCCCTACACCTACGCCCTGCCCCTTTTGATATATCTCCGTTATTTTGTGCTGTCTCACTGCAATCTTCTCACCAGGATGAAGTACTTCGACTCAACTTCCTCCACATTTCATCTGACAAAACATTCATTAAGAATCCCTTTGTATAAACATGCACTTCGCATCTCTCGTTATTCGATTTTCTTGGATGTTTTTCATACGAAGAAACGTTCACAGCAACTTGACTTGAAAAAGAAAATCCGCGCTCCTTTCCATTATTCCAATGCAACCTACATTTCAGTTTCGTCAACAGACCCAAGCTTTTTTTTTGAGATTTTGTAATAGCACCGCTGCATATAAACTGAACAGTGGAGTCACAATTTCAATATGATAGCTGTGATCAATCTGAAAGCAACACCATTGAAAGTGGCTATTAACAGCGACGAGAGAAGGATGCGAAACCACGCGTGCAGCGCACAACGGATTAGCAGTCCATCTTAACTGCTCGGCCACCTCGCCACAGTTGCTGGTTATGATATGACCTTATGAATAACTGAATTTCGTAAACTATGCAGAACAGCAGATATTTCTCCTTGGTGTTTGTGAAATGATAAATAACACAGGACAGTTCCAAGACTATGGTCTGACCTCAGATTGTCGGGCAAGTGCGCTCCCACTGTCACACTATGCGCACAGTGATCTGAACAAAAATGAGTAAATGACTATGTAACAAGGTCTGTTGAATTCTGTGAAGATTTGAAGTCAACGGAATGAAGAACCCGAGACAGCAGGAGGCTTACTTTCAAGAAAGCGTTGGATAGATCTCTTCAGGATAGTGGAATCAAGGGTTATGGAGATGAGACAGGAACAGGATATAGATGGAGGATGTTCATAATGAATGGTGCTGCTAGCTCGAAGGGCAGAATGGCCTACTCCTGCACCTGCTGTCTATTGTCTCTTAAATCGCCTGTGAGGAATCGTTTTCCAGACTAGAGGAGAGTGCATAGTGCTCAATGTCATTATTCGGAACACTTAACTTCTGCTCAGATGTTTTTGACACGCACTTGTGTACAGAACAAACAATTTCAAAATCCAAAATAAGGCCAAACTGAAAACTCAACAATTCAAAAACCTTGATCTGTACCATTTTCCTGGGCCATGCGACACCAAGTCATGTATGATCACAGCAACACAGTGAGCAAGTGTCAGAAGGAAAATGTTTGCAGTGCCAGAACGCATGCTGGGGGGAGCAGCAGGTGACACACGGGGAAGTGCATTTCCCACAACAGAAACCCTTCCCAAACAGCGGACTGCGGTGGAAGATTTCAGAGGGTGTTTACACTTTGGAATTTGATACCAGAGACACAATGGAGATCTGTCATTTAGTCTGTTCAAGAAGGAAATTATAAGATTTCTACAGATGCAAAACTAAATAAAAAGCTCATGGGTTAGTGAAGACAAATATTGAAATTGTATATTTCAAAAATCTACCCATCTTTGCAATGAGTAGCTCACCACTTTCCTCAATCGGGGTGAAGACCAATGGTGAAGATAATCGTACAACCCTCGTTACTATCCATGGAATCAGAGAAACCCGGTTTCCCAAGCGTTAAGTTACAACCAGGAATGTGGAGGTTAGCATTAATGTGTTGCTCCTGAGCTGCAGGTGACCAGTGCAGGGTATCTCTGTGCCAGAAAAGTGGGCTGTTCTGTGCCGAAGTTTTAAGTTTGAGCGTCACATGGAGCAGCTTTATCTTGTCGTCGTGTTGAGGGGTACGGACAGAAGGTAATATTGAGCAAAGCCAAGTTTATGGGAAAATACCAGTGTTTGTGGATTGAGAAACGACCTTTTCTGGATAATAACTCCTTGATCAACAAACATACTGCAAGTATCTAAAACGTGAAGAGACATGTGTGGAGAGAGAGCCGAAGGTGATTTTTCAGCAGATGGATAACGTTTCCCATGTGCACTGCGTTAAATTCCGGGAAAATAGATGTTGAAAATAGATGTATGTTTGCGGATGAAAGCACTTTCTGAATCTTGAGCAATTATATTTCAGTTTTGTCAAAAAAAGTATTCTTCGCTGTTCTGTCTTTCCCTTTCAGTTTCCCGTTTTATATCCCGTATTTTATCAGTTTATCTTACGTTTTCAATAATTTCAATCAATCTCGCTCCTGATTACCAATCCGAGAATGCCACAATTTTCTCAATTTATATGCTGTGCCAGCTGTAGGGTGCGGTGAACAAGTGGAAAGGCATTGGTCACGTGAACTAAATAAAAGTCGCGGGGTGGTGGAATCTGGCCGTTCCATCGCAGTCATATTTAAAACATTTAATGTAATCTTTAGCCAAATCATATTGGCAGAAAATAAGAAAACAAAAACAAAACAAAATGCTGATGTTGAAAATCAAACTAAAACAGACGTTGCTGGAAAATTTCAGGACGTCTGGCAGCATCTGCGGAGAGACTGAACCAATGGATGTGAAACTTTAACTGTGATTCATCTGCACAGATGGTGCCTGCACACCTGTGATTTACAGCAATTTCTGTTTTTGTTTCAGATTGGCAGATGTTGTCACAGTTCATGACAACAGTGCTCACTAGAATCAAACAGACAGCACGGACATGGTAGTGTGAAATGAGATGTTGTACTGGAAAAGGACAGCATGTCAGGCAACATCCGAGGAGCAGGAGAATGGACGATTTAGACTTAAGCCATTCATCAGGAATTAGGCTTGTGAGTCTGGCAGAGGGACAAAGCTGAAGCCAGGTGCCAATTCGCAGGCACTTCCTCCTACAGACCACGATCACAAACTCTC
>NC_057717.1:13973654-13978551 GCF_004010195.1 Chiloscyllium plagiosum
AGTTTCCCGTTTTATATCCCGTATTTTATCAGTTTATCTTACGTTTTCAATAATTTCAATCAATCTTTCTCCTGATTACCAATCCGAGAATGCCACAATTTTCTCAATTTATATGCTGTGCCAGCTGAAGGGTGCGGTGAACAAGTGGAAAGGCATTGGTCACGTGAACTAAATAAAAGTCGCGGGGTGGTGGAATCTGGCCGTTCCATCGCAGTCATATTTAAAATATTTAACGCAATCTTTAGCCAAATCATATTGGCAGAAAATAAGAAAACAAAAACAAAAAAAAATGCTGATGTTGAAAATCAAACTAAAATGACGTTGCTGGAAAATGTCAGGACGTCTGGCAGCATCTGCGGAGAGACTGAACCAATGGATGTGAAACTTTAACTGTGATTCATCTGCACAGATGGTGCCTGCACACCTGTGATTTACAGCAATTTCTGTTTTTGTTTCAGATTGGCAGATTTGAGATGTTGTACTGGAAAAGGGCAGCATGTCAGGCAACATCCGAGGAGCAGGAGAATGGACGATTTAGGCTTAAGCCATTCATCAGGAATTAGGCTTGTGTGTCTGGCAGAGGGACAAAGCTGAAGCCAGGTGCCAACTCGCAGGCACTTCCTCCTACAGACCACGATCACAAACTCTCCTCCCCTCACCAAACCATCATCTTGCAGACCATCCACAATCCCATTACTTCTGGGGATCTCCCTTCCACAACCTCCAACCTCATTGTCCATGAACCGCGCACTCCCCGATTCTACCTCCTTCCTAAGATTCACAAAGCTGACTGCCCCAATCGACCTATTGTCTCATTCTGCGCCTGTCCCATCCGAATAATCTCTTCCTACCTCGACATAATCCTATCTTCCCAGTTCAGGAAATGCCGACTTACATTCGTGACACCCCTATGCGCTTCACGTCCGCCAAGAATTTCGTTTTACTGGCCCCCAAAGCGTCATCTTCACCATGGATATCCAGTCCCTGTAGACATCCATCTGCAAGCCTTCCATTTCTAAATATCACACCATCCCAACCAGTACCCTTCCACCGACATCCTCATCCACCTGGCTGAACTGGTCCTCACAATCAACAACTTGTCTTTCCAATTCTCCCACTTCCTCCATCGAAACTGGTAGCCATGGGAACCCGCATAGGGCCTAGCTATGCCTGTCTGTTTGTCAGATACGCGGAACTGTCCATCTTTCGCAATTACACAGGCACCATCCTCCATCTGTTCCTCCACTATTTTGATGAATGTTTGGCGCGACTTTGTGCTCCAACGAGGAGGTTTAATAGCTCATCTCAAATTTATCCGGATCATCTTGGCAACTTCACTCACCTTCCTGGACCTCTCCATCACCGACTCTGGCGACTGAACAATTGCAGACATATACTACAAGCGCACCGACTCCCACACGTATCTAGACTACATCTCCTCAAACCCTATCTCGTGTAAGAACGCCATTCCTTATTCCCAATTCCTCCACCTCCACCACATCTGTTCCCAGGATGACCAATTATATCTCAGAAAGAGCCACTTGGTCTCCATCTTCCACGATCACAAATTGCCTTTTCACGTGGTTGACAGCGCCCTCGAGTTCATCTCCTCCACTTCACACACCACCACCCTTGAAGCCACGCCTCTCAACGCAACAAGGACAGAACCACCTGATGCTCACCTTACACCCCATCAAACGCGGCATAAAACGTATCATATTCTGCCACTGATGCCACCTGCAAACAGACACCATCGCCAGAGATATATTTTGCTAGCCAGCCCTGCCAGCATTCCGTAAAGACCATTCCCTTCATGACCCCCTCTTCAGGTTCACACGTTCACCCAACAGCCCACAGCCCTCTCCTGGCACCTTTCACTGCCACCAAAGGAAGAGTGAAACTAGCACCGACACCCATTCTGGAATGGGTGAAAATAGATAAGTCCTGATCCCATTTATCCTAGGATTCTCTGGGAAGCATAGGAGTTAATCGCAGTGCCATTGGCCTTGGCCTTGGCCTTGATTTTTATGTCCTCGTAAAGGGCACCCTCCATTAAATTGATGCCATGTTCCTAACCTCCCTACACTCCAGGTCCTGCATCCTAAAACTACAGTCTAGGTTCTCATGCCCCTGCAGAGTTAGTTAACCCCCGCCCCTCCAAGAGCACGAGCAAACCTCCCGCCAAGGATACTGGTGCCCCTCAGGTTCAGGCGTAGACCATCCTGTTTGTAGAGGTCCCACCTTCCTCAGAAAGAACCCCAGTTATCCAAATACCGGAATCCCTCCCTCCTGCACCATCCCTGCAGCCACGCATTAAAAATGTTTTCTCTCACTATTCCTCGACTCTCTATCACGTGGCACGGGTAACAAACCAGAGACAACAACTTTGTTTGTTCTAACTCTGAGCTTCCAACCTAGCTTTCTGAAAGCCTGCCTAACATCCTCAGCCCTCCTCCTACCTATGTCGTTGGTGCCAATGTGGAACACGACTTCGGGCTGATTCCCTTCCCCCGAAGGACCCGGAAAACACGATCAGAGACATCACATACCCTTGCACCTGGGAGGCAACATACCAAACGTGAGTCTGTCTCACCCCCACAAAACCGCCTATCTGTGCCCGGAACTATCGAGTCCCCAATTACTATTGCTCTGCTCTTCTCCATCCTTCCCTTCTGAGCCACGGGGATAGGCTCCGTGCTAGAGGTCTGAGCCACATTTCTTACCCCTGGTAAGTCGCCCCCCCACAAGGATTCAAAACGGTATACTTGTTCTTGAGGGGAACGGCCGCAAGAGGTCCCTGCACTGGCTGCTTTCTCCCAGTCCTCCTCACTGTCAACCATCTATCTGCCATCTTTGAAGTTACTACTTCCCTAAAGCTCAGATCTATGACCCCCTCTGCCTCCCGAATGATCCTTAGTTCATCCAACTCCAGCTCCAGTTCCCTAACAGTTGGAGGAGCTGGAGATGGGTGCACTTCCTGTAAGTGTAATCAGCAGTGACGTCCATGGCATCCCTCACCTCAAACATGTTGCAAGAGGAACATTGTACTGCCTTCACTGTCATCCCTCTAAAGCTAACCTCTTTTTAAAAGTTGGGTCTAAAGAACAGAACAAGTAAAATGCAGCACTTACCTATTAACACAAAACAAGTCTTATTATTAGGTTAGAGGAGGAGGGCGGGTGAGAGGCACTGCCTCGGTAGTGCCTCTGGTTCCTCTCCTGCGTGCTTTTATAGGAAAAAATAACCTGCGTCGGTAGGCTTACACTATACCTGCTTCCGGGTCCCGGCTGCCCCTCTGTTCTTCGTCACTTCCCCCTGCTGCTCCCCCTCTTTCTGTGAAGAGAGACAGAGAGAGAAAAAAACACCTCTTCCCGCTACCAGAAAGTAATTTTAAATCGAACTGTCTCACCTTAGCTGTAGCCTTTCGGGTTCGTTTATACTCAGCTGCTGCTCCCACTCAGCCATTGTGTGTCAGGCCGCAGAAAGCTCATCAATATGTAATGCGAAGAATGGAGCACTGTTATAGCGAAATACTGGCACTGGCAGTACACATACTGAAAGCTGGAATTGGCAACGAGCAGAGGATGCTTTTCCTCCATTAATGTCTGGATTATGTGCCCACCACGATCCCTCTGGGCCGCTCTGTTAACCCTGACCACAGCAATTTCCCGCAGTCTTCAGGTTTTTCTAGCTTGTACCTTCGAGGATTACGTCAAAATATCTTTACTGTTATTGTGTGATACACTGTGGCAAAGATGTGTCCCGGCTGTGTCAATATTACTACTCTGTAACTTCCCAAATTCTGCTGTTTTAATTGCAAATGCAATCAGAATCACAAAATCTATCACGCTGCAGACTGAAGCCATGCAGGCCACCTTCGCTCTGCTGGCTCCACACATTGAGGTAATGACTGTGATTTGATTGACTGATTATCATATGAACCTAATTTCATTGGAAAGAGTTGTTTGTGAAAGGTAAAAGCAGATCATAATAATCAAGGACATGCAGAACACGGTGTGAGAAAAGCAAAATTTGTCCAGACTCAGGAATTCTGGTTACTACGTATAGGACGTGCACTCAGCAAAATCCACATTGGCAAGATCAGCATTATTTCAAGTTAGACAATCCAATTCTCAGAGTAGCAACGGCCGAGAAGAAGCGATCTTTGGACCTACTTGTGTATGTTTTCATCTTTGGAATCTTTCTGTGAACTCGATCTCATCGAAATCATATCTTCTCAGTCAACAATGAAGTAGTGTGCAAAACCCCAAGGCTCATCCGCAAGGTGAACCCGAGACCTCTCCCACGTATGTCACCTGTCTGAGGCAATAGCACACCAGAGCCAGAATGGTGGCAGAAGTCGTAACCATAAATCAGCTGAGTTTTTTTGTTTTTTTTCTGTTTCAGAGTGAAAGAAGCACAGAGTTTTCATCACAGCTCCTTTCCATTCTGAATCGTTTCTCCAAGGAGGCTCTGCTTGCTGCTTTCCCGGAACAGGGCGGTCTTCATTGATAACTGGACGAAATCACATTGCATTGTCACGTAGTGTTGGGGGAGAGCAGCTTGAATTCGGTCTTCATCTCCCTATCAAACACGGATATGTGGAGCGGGGTAGGGGTCAGCCGGGTGTAGGAAGTATGGAAATTCTGGAAAAGTGAAGAAAAGTGAGATTGTGCATGCACAAGAAATCATCTTCTGTTGGCAACCCTTGTCCAAATAATGCGATCTGAGACAGATAGAAAATGCAGAACTACGAGGAAAGAGTGAGTCTCTCCCCATTATTCGGGAACAGAGTCTGTGCTTCTCGAAGTCACAGAGAGGCGTCTGCTGTCTGAATAAGCATGGAATGTTACTGCAGCAAGTCCCGTCGCTCACGCAGCTGATGTGTACACATTTT
>NC_057717.1:13979051-13980818 GCF_004010195.1 Chiloscyllium plagiosum
GTGGCGCCTGTCTTCAAGAAACGAGCGAGACTGTAAGCAGGACCCACTTAGCCTCACCATTATTGCTGGGAATCTGTGAAAGTCTGTTATTAAGGAAGGGACTGCAGAGCATTTGGAAAAGCTTCACACATAGTCAGCACGGTCTTGTTAAAGGCGAACTACATTTTGCCTGTAAAATCATGCAAAGTCTTTCTGGAAATTCATGAGAATGTAACTAGTGGTCTTGATAAAGGGGGACTGGTAGACATGAGGCTTTCCAGGGATTTTCCGCAAGATATCACTAAATAAATGTTCTTCCACAAGACAGAATCTCATAGTATGATGGATAATGCATGAGCATGGGATGACAGTTGGTAAACACTTAGAAATCGGAGAGTCAGGACTCATCGATTTTATGATAAAAATGTATCTACTGGAGTACCACAAATATCAGTCCAATGGCAAGAGCTGCTTACAAGAGCTGCACTCAGCTCCTGGCGGCGGGAGCTGAGTGCAATACATATTCGAGTTCGAGGACGACACTGACAACCATAAGGCAGCTGTTATTAAATGGAGAGAACTCCTAAAAAAAAGGAGGTACAACGGAGTGGCGTGTAGATGTGTCGGAAACATAACGTCAGCATGTTTTTGCAGAAATGTTGGTTCATTAGACTGGTTCCTGGGATTAAAGGATTGAATTATTGAAGGCATAAAAAATACTGAGGCAATTATTCATTGTGGTTTAAATGAATGAGGGTGGCATAACTAAAACGGACAAGATACAGAGGGGGCTTGACAATGTCGGCATTGAGAATATGATTCCACACTAGGACAGAGTCTCGAACTCAGATATGTAGATACAGAGTAAGGAATATCGATTTCAAATTGAGATTTAAAGAAATGTCTTCTTTCAGGGGTAGTAAATGACTGGAATTTACTAACCCCGAGAGTTGGGGAGGTTTGGTCTCTGATTGTATTTACAGATGGGTGGATTGGTTTGTGACATTTCAGCGAGTTGAGGGATGCAAGGGGTTAGCAGGAAAGTGGAGTTGAGCCGTGGAGTAGATCAGCCATGTTCTTATTGAATGACAGCGCAGGTTCCTATTTCTTACGTTCTTATTTATGTTTTTGGAAAATAATTGATTATTTTCCTGGAAGTCATGATGTAAGATGTTGCATTCAGAGACAGCAGAGGATTTGTCTGAGTTGACCTTGTGTGGGGCATGGGGGCGGTATTCAATGCGAATCTGGGCCTGTAACATGACCGACATCAGGAGCAGAAGTTACAGAGAGGAGAAGCATACAAAGAGGGATTGGGGGAGGGGGGTCACTGACTGACACAGCCTGGATATTCTAATACATTTCCCTAACTACACAAAACTATTAGAGTAGCCTCAATCTGCTCCTTCACAGCAGGACCGAAGGGCTGAATGGAACTTCAGAACATTGGGCTGACGGACACGACTGGGCCATTCGGCACTTTGACACTATTCCACCAGTCAATAAGGTCATGGCTCATCTCATTGTGGTCCCAGCTGCACTTTTCTCTGATTTCACAATGATGCCTGATTCACCTATCTATGGAAAATCAGACAAAGCCAGCCTCGATATAATATGAAGATTCAGCCCTCCCAATCTTCTGGGTGAGAGAATTCCTACTTGAATGAACTCCCACTTTGTGAATTTCTTCTTACTGCGGTCCTGACTGGGGTTGAAGGGTGTCACTGTTTCCATTTCTAATCCCACTCCTCCACTGCTCACAACAAATTTTAAATGTAAACAGGTTGG
>NC_057717.1:13984024-13992064 GCF_004010195.1 Chiloscyllium plagiosum
TTTTCAGCAGACGTTTGTCATGGTTGAATACAGGTGAGTAGAGAATGTTAGAGTCCATGGGTAGGTAGGGGTGGAATACACAGAATTTATTAAAAGTTGGATATTCTAGAGAATGAAGAGAGTAGTATAATTATCTGGAGTGAAGGCTTTGGGGTATCAGAAGGATCAGTGTTTGGGCAATAGCTCTTCGCAAGATCTAAAATATTTCGGATATGAACACCAAATATCATCATTCACATTTATGTTCATTAAATAGTGAGAGGCTGGGAAGTGCTGTTGTTGAAACAGACCTGGATGTGCTTGGCCATAAGTCACAAACAGAATTTTTACGCAGCAGGAAGCAAATGATATGTGGACCTTTATACATAATGATTAAAGTACCAGAGTAAATGTATCTTTCCCAATGATAGTGTTTTGTTGAGAGACTATTAGATGTATTGTGTACAGGTTTATTCAGAAAAGGGGTTTCACCAGACTAAACCCTGGCATGATGCGACCATGAGGAAAATGTGAAGAAACTTCTGCGTAATAAAGTGTGTTAAGGTGTTTGTGAGTCTATATTTTAAAAAGTGATGAGACACATTAAATGTTGAAGGTACAAAATTGCTTTATTAGAACAATTAAAGGAATGCCCAGGCAAATTCACATTTTCTATGCATTGGACTGCAAATATGTCCACTGTAAATATATTGGCTGGTACCTGTTCTAGTCGAGGAGCGATCTGCACGGTTACAGCATGTAGATTGCGGTATTTGAGGGTGGTGGTGGTGGAAGGTACAGCAGGTTACGGTATTGCAAACGGTCAACGCAGCAGAATAATCTCGCCAGCGATAAGAAACCATGCATCATTCTCCCTCAATACTAACTTCACGAGCGCAATGGGTGATGGGAAATGTGACCAATAGCCAACGGTGCAAACGTTCAATCCAGTCCAGTAGTTTTTGTGAACTGAAGGAACCATACAGAAAGGGGTTAAATGGAGCTGTTTGTTCAGTGGCTGTGAGTGATGCCAGTCTCCATGGATCTTAATTATGTCACTGGATGTTTTCCGTCTCCTATTAGTAAGGGGCCACTTGCAATGGTTTATGCCATTGCAGCAGCAGATGATCAACTCCAAAGCTCAAAGGGATCAGCAGCTTCAGAGACAGAAAAAGGACATTTAAGCATCTAAGAATAGTCTGGAATGATCTATTAATGGATCGGAATCTACGAACATTAGACTGGAATGCTACACAATGGACAGGAGTTTATCCTTGGGTCTTTTGTATTTTTCCTGGTCTTGGTCAACATTGCCATATCGGATATATGGTGCACTGATGATTATCCAGGCCGGTTACTACCCTATCCTCGCTATTGTTGGTGTTCCTGGTAAGTTTCTTCATCTCTATCCATTTATTAATCTCTTCAACCATGGCGAACTTCGTTGCTATTTCTGTTATCTATATTTGACAAAGACGGAAACTATTGTCTTCAGATTCAAATGCAAATTCCATTGGTTCCCCACAAAATTCAGAACTGCCCACACCCCCGCCCTCACAAACATCTAAGAACGAGACTGTTCACAATATCGAATTTAAATAAATGAAATTCATTTATGTCCCGTTATTCTATCCATCACAAAACCTATCTACTACCAGCTCGATTATATGCCCAGTCACCATCTTGGCTTCAAACTGGTGCTGAATAAACCATTATCTATGATTTGGTAAAATTCAGTCGTTATGGTTCCACCTCTCCTCTAAGCACTCTTTCAGTTGCAAATATTCCGATCACAACGTTGTTCTTGTCTCTAAAATAACTTAATGACAAGAACACTCTCTCAAAGCAGTAATGTCAGAAGAAATGTAATTCTGATGCACAGATTATTACACAGAAAGACACTGTTAGACATCCTACCACAGACGATGTCAGAACGTAAATACAAAAGACAGATATTGGAAATAACCAACCATAACATTTCCAGAATTTTGTCTATATGTTTATCTATTTCACTGATGTCCTTTGGTAAATAGATCTTGTGTTATTATCTGGTCCTGCTTAAGATTGATGTGAGACCCACAGCAATGTGCTTGGTTCTGTACTGCCTGAAAGAATGACCTCGCCGAAAATGTCACTTGGTTAGGTCAACAAATGCTGCCCCTGTCAGCGATGCAGACAGATGGAGAAAGAGAGAGATAGAGCGAAAGAAGCAAATTAAGGGATTGTTGATGATCAGCTGGGATGGAAATAAAACATGAAATTATACATTACTTATGTTTTCCTGTTCCCATATTACTGATAATTATGACCATGTAAGATATATGTCAAAGTTCCTGTTTAAAGTTATTTATGTCTGTTTTTCTCTCTTCCCTGAGTGGGATCATGTTCCTTTATTCATGAATGGGGATGCTGGGCCAACATTTAATTCCCTTTCCTCATTGTCCTTGAGAAGGTTTTGGGTGAGCTGCCTTCCTGACCCACTGCAGTCCGTGGGCTGTAAGTAGTCAGTGCTGAGCTCCATGCGGTTTCTTTTCTTTGAGGCTTTGAAGTGACTGATATAACTGAGTGGCTGGCTTGGCTATTTCAAACTGCAACTTAGAGTTCACCACATTGCTGTGGGTCTGGAGTTACATGTAAGCCCGCCCAGCTGAAGATTGTAGATTTCCTTTCCTGAAGGGCATGAGGGTGCCAGGTAGGACAATCAACAATGGTGTCATTGTTTCATTTGATTCTTAATTCCTGATATTTTATTGCATTCAATTTCCAACATTTGCTGTTGTGGGATTCGGATCCGGTGTCTGGGTCATTACCTGATTCCCTGGATTAATATTCGGAGACAATGCAGCTAGATCATCGCCTCCTCATTATCTCCCATCAACTCCAATGGCAACAGTGATGTTGTGGTTGGTGTGACTTTGCTTCATAAGGCAAATAAATGATTGGCAAAAAATGCCATCCTTCGCATTTTGTATTTATGAGACAGCGAGATGATGGGAAGTCCTCTTGGTGTAAAGGAGCTGGATGTCCTTGATCATGGGGCACTAACAGAATTCATACAGAGCAGTCGGGTACTGGCAGGTGGGACTAGATTGGGTTGGGATATCTGGTCGTCATGGACGGGTCGGACTAAAGGACCTGTTGCCATGCTGTGTATCTCTATGACTCTATGACTCAGCAAGTAATCAGCACAATAAATGAGTAGGAGCGTTCATTACAAATGATTAAAGTATAAGAGTGATGACACCGTCCAGCAGTTGTGGAGTGTACTTGAGACAATATTTTCTTACATTTATAATCAATGATCTCCTTGGTACAGAGAGACGGTGTGATGGAGTTTCACCAGACTAATCCCCGCAGTGATGATACCATGAGAAGAGTGTGAAAGAAATGAGTGTTTAATCTGTAACGCTACAAATAGAATTAAACGTGATTGCATTAACACTGGAGTGTTATGAATCAAGAGTCATTATTTCCAAAACAAAATACGGATAGCATTAGATATAACATGTTTTCCATGATACGTGCCTTCACATTTGGACAAATGTATAGATAGGAAAGGTTTAGAAGGATATGGACCAAGCGCAGGGAAATGTGGTTTGCATGGATGGACATTTTGATCAGCATGAACCTGTATGAGATAATGGGCCTGTCTCTGTGCTGTGGGATCCTATGACTCGATGATAGTTTACAGAGATCTATTGAGCCCCCATGTTGGTTGAGAGAGAGAGCTCCATGTTCTGAATGAAGTCTCACCGTCTGGATGTACAATTGGTATGTGACCCTCTATTGAACCGCATGTTGTTCACAAATCTGTCATTAGATAGTATTAGATATTCCCAACAGCTCTGACCTCCACACAGAACACTAGCCTGTCTTCTCTGACTTCTTTTTTGCTAAAAGCTGTTCATTGGTTCAAGTAGACTCTGTCCTTGATGTTTTTCAGAGGGTCAATAAAACGGGGTCAGGCTGCGATCAGTCTGGTTTGGTACAGACAAGAAAGAGATTTTCAGAGGCCTTTTATTTAAATGTAAACAGATGAAACTACATGGCAAAGTTGTCATGCTTTCGAAGTAACCTGTATAATGAACGGGAAGTGGTCAGTTCCTTTAGCTGAGCTAGCTGAGTTGAGCTGAGCTGAGCAGTTTTCAGTTGAGTCTTGAACTGGGAACTGTGTGGAAACTCTCTCTTTTATGCCCTTCAGCTTCAACCTGGAAGCGTTCATTCCATTAAAACGTTTCTTCAAGGAAGTTTGATTATTGGGACTATTGTGTGTATTTGGAATAGCATAATTAAGTCGAGCTGGATAGGTTGAATTCTTTAGGGGTTCTTTATTCTGTTCATTGTGTTTCATTGTGTAACTTTGTGACTAACGTTTCTGTCTGATTTAAAATCATCCTAGGTAAATTACTCCGGGTAATTTTCATTAGATAATGACCAAAACAAACTGCGCAGTTATGCTCAGGGCTGCTTGCTTAATAATGTTTTGAGTGGTCTAGCCTCGTCCATAACAGACTGGGGGCTCATTGCTAGATTTTCAACAGCACTGGGAGATGCTAGTGTCTTCAAATCGGGTATTAGTTTGATTGGGTTGACAAAGCTTCGAATGGTAATGGCTATTTCATTCGCCAAACGTTTCCTGGGTGTGCATGCAGTGACTTTGGAGATTTTACGAAAAGTTAATAAGACCAAGTTGCAAGAATTAGCTGAGAAGCTGGAATTGGAACTGACTGCTTCTGTGAGGAACGGAGAGATAATTACAGCAGTATCTCGTCAATTAAACTTACTGGAGAAACCATCAGAATCTACAGAGATGGCAAGAAGTCAGTTGCAAATGAAACATCTTGAGTTAACGTCGAGAGGGAAGGAAAGGGCTGCCAAAATGAAACATTTGACTTTCCATAAAATGCAGAAGGTGGTGGGGGTCGGGGGAGGGGGGAGGTGGGGGGGGGGAGTGGTTGGTGGAAGAGAGCAGGAGAACAGAGAGTTAAAAAAGGCAAAAGAGAGAGCAACAGGGGAGAGAGAAAGAGACAGCTTTTGAATAGCAAAATCTGACACTTAATAAGGAAAGTCAGTGTAAAAGGCTGGAGATAACGGCTGAGGGTGCGCTTCGTTAGGAAGAGAGTGAGGATGGGCAAGCCACTGGTAGTCAGAAGTCAAGTGAGAATTTGTTTGTGCATGTTCAAGCATTGCCTCAATTTGTTGAGAAGAATGTGATGCCCTTTGCATCTCATTTGAAAAGTTGGCTAAACAAATGCAGTGGCCAGAGGTATTGTGGGTTTTGTTGATCCAAACCAAATGTGTAGGTGGGACTGGTGAGGTATTCACATCCCTATCAGAGGAGGTATCTGGGGAGTACGAGGAGGTTAAAAAACATTTTGTCTGCATTGGCAAACTTCCAGGAATCTAATGAGGAATCCTGGTCAAACCTACACTGAGTTTGTAAGGATCAAACAGACTAATTTCGATAGTTGGATATGAGCTTTAAAATTCGAACAAAGCTATAATGCCCTTAGAGAGGTCAGTACTTGGAGGAATTCAAAAAAATCACTGCCTGAAGTAATGCAAACTCAGGTGGAAGAGCAGAGAGTGTAAGCAGCAAGGTTAGTTGCTGAAATGTCTGATGATTATGAACTGGTCCATAAACTTGGTTTGGCTTCCAGAACCAGTTCTGGTCTCTGAGGGACAGAAATTGGAGCAAAGAGATATCCTCACGTGCAAAGGGAAAGGTAGATCACAGCGTAGATCATAAGGATAATTTACCACAGTAATAACGAAAACCTTGAGGGGGCAAAGAAGTTAAAATACTATGGTGTTTTCATTGTATAAAGTGGGCCACACAAAATCACAGTGTTGGTGAGGTGAGAGAAAACCATATGTACGATAACTAGACAAGCCTGGAAGTTTTGTTAGACTCGTAACAAAAAGCATAAAGGAAGTTAGGCAACTGCCTCAGAGTGTACAAGATGATCAGTGGACGTGCCAATACTGCGTAATAAACTTACATGAAAGGGTAAAGTTTATTCACATAGTCCAGCAGTAATTTGTAAAGAGGTTCCAATATTAATTGACACAGCATCTTTGCAATCTGTAATGCTGAGGGGTGAGGCGTTATGCACTCTTGAGAGACTATTACCAGAAAATGTGCTGGTAACAGGAATTCATAGTGAGGCAAAAAGTGCTCAGTTATGTAAAGTGAGGCTGGAGAGTCCAGAGAAGAGTGGAGAATGTGTGGTAGGAGTACTGGACCCCTAACGCTCAGCTCTCGGAATAAAATTTGTCCTTGCAAATAATATAGCTGATTCACTGGTAGGCGTGCTGGCTATTCTAGTTGAAAAGCCAGTGGAGATGCAGGCAACTGAAGACCTGGAAATTGTTTATCCAGGAATTTCCCCTGATTGCGTGATCAGAAGATCACAGACACACAGGTCTAAGCAGGCAAAAGGCACAGATAAGGAAGCTGACGTCGAGTTATCTGAAAGTTTCTTTTTGATCGGAGAAGTGGAACAGAGGAGGAGCAAGTAGGAAAACATTAACGTATTTTTAGCTCTGCTAAGTTGATTGAATTACAGCAGAAAGATGAGGAGTTTAAAAAGTTTAAAAGATATTTAACAAGAAATAGAATGAATGCATTCCTGTGTGTTATTAATTAACAAATTATGTCGTAATGCGAATATGGAGATCAGCACACACTGAAGCAGATCAGACGTGGACAGAAATTCATCAAACTCTTTTGCCTGTTGGTAATAAAAAGGAGATGCTGCGAGTGGCACATGATCTACCATTTGGAGATCATTTCGGGGTGAGGACATTACAGGCTGAAATACAAAGCTATTTTCACTGGACTGGACTACACAACGATGTAGTTGAAAATTGCCAGAAGTCTCAAATATGTCACACAGACAGTAATAAAACCTACAACTTTAATACGGATTCCAGCATTTGAGGAACATTTTCCAAGAGTGTCGATAGACTGTGTAGGTCCCTACCGCAACCAAAAAGTGGGAATAAGTATTTATTAACAATAAAGAATGTGTCGACTAGATTTCCAGAGGCAGAACCATTATGCAGCATCACAGCTAAAGGAGTTGTAGAAAAAAATACTTATTTTTTAACTAGGTACGGACTACCAATAGCGATCCAGACAGATCAAACCTCACATCTGAACTATTCAAGCAGGTGATGGATAACTTAGGAATAAAGCAATTCAAATATACTACGTAGTATTCGGAATCACAGTGAGCATGAGCGAGATGGTATCAAACAGTGAAGAAAATGTTGAGCGTTTATGGTCAGGAAAATCCAGATGAATGCGATAAGGAAATTCATAGACGCTATAGCTGGTGTTCCTGGTAAGTCATTCCATCTGACCATTAAGCTGAGTTGAACTGAATTGCTGTTCATATTCAAATTTTAAAATTGGAAGTCATCATTTTCAGATCAGGTCAAAAATTTTATTCCTTCCTGATTATAACTAGCAAATTACTGTTCAAAACTTACTCAACAATACGCGAGGAGAAACCAGACTCTTCTTAAACTCCATGATCTTTTTTCTCCATTCATATTTACATTTCTGCATAATGTCCCCGCTCACCAATCCTGCCTAAGACCACTATAAGGATATTTCAGTCTCCTTCCTAGCCTCAATGCAGCTGCTGAATAATCCATCGTTTGTGCCTTTGGTAAATCCAGATATAACCGTTTCAAGTCCCTTCTAATTATGCTTACGTCACAAAATATTTGCACTTGAGATGGGTATTTTGTCCTCTCCACAGAATCTGTCAGATGGACAGACAGGGCATGGTGGTCAAGTCATTGACTGATAATCAAGCGGCACAGAATAATAATCTGTTGGTGTCTCATGAAGGGAGTTGATGGATTGCAAATGAAATCATCACCACTTGTTTTAAACAGAAGCCTATCTGTTTGCTTCATGTCCTTTAGAGAATGCAATGGGTTATCCTTCCATGTTCAGGTCTCTGTGTGACTGCAAACCCACAGCAATGTGGTTTTCTCTTTATTATCCTGTACAACAGCTGAATCAACCACTCAGATAAGAGATCA
>NC_057717.1:13994920-13999928 GCF_004010195.1 Chiloscyllium plagiosum
TTTTAGTTTAGAGGATCAGACCTGCACCCAGAGTATTTGATGTGGTCTCAGCAATGCCCTGGACAGATACAGTGAAATATTCCTAATTAAACCCAATACCCGTTGCCACAAGCAGCATCATTCCACTTACCTTCAGCATCACTTGCTACATCTGCAGATAGACTTCATATGATTCATGTACCAAGAATATGAAAAACATCTGCATCACAGAGTTTTGCAATCTCTCTCCATTTAAATTGTTCCCGACTGCAATAGAAAACTCACATTATATTATTTCTGCTGAGGGTACGCTCACTAAACTTCCCTGTCTACATCATAATACAGATTCGCTACCTCCATTTGAAAATCTATTGAATGATCATTTTGGTGTACAAGGTAGTTCAGCTTTGATCCATTCAGTCCATTCATCCAGATAGTTTACATAGGTTATTGATCATTGATGACCCTACAGTGATCGCTGGGTAGCAAAACTAGTTACAGTTCTGTTTAAAAGGTCATATATCACTACTGTCTATTTCGTGTTAGTGATAGCATCCCTGTTCCTGTGGTTTACATAGGTTATTGATCATTGATGACCCTACAGTGATCGCTGGGTCAAAACTAGTTACAGTTCTGTTTAAAAGGTCATATATCACTACTGTCTATTTCGTGTTAGTGATAGCATCCCTGTTCCTGTGCAGCCGTTCAGGCGGGTTGAATGGCCTCGTCCTGGACTGTGTAATGTACTCAACGAGCTGAATTACTTCATCTTATATTCCCGTGTAATTCTTTGGAGGGGCAGAATGGTCACCCCCCGTCTCATTGTAACGATCCAGTCTGGCTGAAAGGGATGGTCCTCTACCCTGAAATCGACTGAGGGGTGGATTGAGGGAACAACAACATATGTTGCTGCTGCTGTCTCAGGAAGAGAATACCTGATAGCATAACACCACACGAGCATTAAAAAAGGAGCAGAATTAGACCATTGGGCTCATCGAGTCTGATATACCATTCAGTCATTTCTAATATGATCCTCAACATCATTCTCCTACCTTCTCCCTAGAATCCTTGATCTCCTTATAAATCAAAAACTTATTTTTTTGCGTCTTATTGGCACTCGTGTCTGGGGCTTAATGTGTATTTAAGTGTGTGTGAGTGTCCATGTACTTGTTACTTTTGTATTTGTGTGACTATATTTGTCTGTCTTTGTATCAGCCTGTTGTTTCTGTCTGTGTTTGTGTCCATTTTGTGTGTGACTGTTTATGCCTCTGTGTGTATCTACGTGTGTGTATGCTTATCTCCTTGTATGCATTGTGTATGTTAGTATATTGGGGTATTTACCAATACGTCTGTGTATTTCAATGCATGCATCTCTGTGCAATGAGGTATCTTTTCTTCTGCGAGTGAGAGAGATGAGGTTGAAATGAACAGTAGGTTTGAATTGAGAATTGTTCTTTATTGAACACTGCTCCTTATTCGGTTGGTGGGACGTGGATGTTTCCGAATCTCCACACAAGGCCTCCTGGTCCTCTCTGGAGCTCTCCAGGATCCTTCCCACATATCAGGGTAGGTGGATGTGGGAACGGATATCCGGCACTCCACCACCCGGGTTGGCCCTTTCTGGCCTTTTCCAGGCTGCTTCTTCTGGAATGGGAGAAAGGGAGGGAATGAGTGAGGGTGGGAGTGGATGGCCCTGCTGTTCGTGCTGGACTAGGTGATGTGTGACATGGTGAGGTGGCCGGATGGACTTTGTCTTTCGTGTTGTATCCATGTAGTGCTATTAGTATGCGGGGCTATTGCATCAGGGACAGAAAATATGGGGGACGGAAGGTGCTGATTTCAACAGTGAGTGTGGGCGTGCTTGAGCCTTATTGGAGTTAGAGTGTGAGTCTTGGTCGAGGGTAGGTGCTATAAGAGACAAACAGTGAGTGTGAGGAAGCAGTGAAAATATACGGTGACACTTATCTTGACAGAGCGGAATGGATATTGATGCTTGTCCTGTACTGCTGGTCTTGTCTTCATATCATCTCAACATCGAGGTGAGCCTCCCCGAATGTCTTATCCAAGTCTGTCACTAATAACGACACAGGTTCTGTCCCTCAGATTCCACAGAATGAGTTTGGGTGGGTCTTACAAATAGCAAGGAGAAACAAACTTGTTGTGTTTTATATCTGAACCAAAACTGTCGCGCAAATATTTTGCATCATCTGCTCTGGAAATCATATATGCAACTATATGCAAAGGGAAGCTATGACATACTGATATTATCGCTGGGCTCTTAACCCAGAGACCCAGGTAATGTTCTGGGGACATGGTTTCAAATCCTGCCATGGCAGATTGTGGAATTTGAATTCAATAAGTATCTGGAATCAAGGGTTGATGATGATCAGGAATCCATTCCTGATTGTTGGAAAAACTCGTCTGGTTCACTAACGTCCTTTAAGGAAGGAAACAGCTATTCTTATCTGGTCTGGCCTGCATGTAACTCCAGATCCAAGGCAACGCTGTTGACACTTAACTGCCGTCTGGCATGGCCAGTAAATGCTGGTTATCCAGCTAAGCCCTCATCCTGTGAATGAGTAACAGATACACGTGGGTTCTGCAGTAATAATGCATGGTGTCAAGTTGTATCGAAACTGGGTTAAATAAGTGACTGCTAATGTTTTGAAAAATAAATTCCATAAGTGTATGTCAGGTAGTTTGAAGAGTATGTTGTGAACCAATCTAGAGAGCAGATTATTTCGGATTTGGTGTTGTTTGATGCTGATTAAGGATGATCAACCATGATCATATTGAATAGTGGTGCACGCTCGAAAGGCGGAATGGCCTACTCCTGCACCTATTGTCTATTGACTATTGTCTATTGTGTGGTCGGAAGGACTAATTACTAATCTTGCTCTGAAGCAGCTTTGGAGGAATTGTGACATTAATACGTTGTATTTTACACAGCGTCTGCATTCAATGTGGAATGTTTGAACATTCTGATCAAACATCATGGAAGCCCAGAGGCGTGAGTGTCAAGTTCGCTCCAGTGAATTGGGAAAACACAACATAACATTCAGTTGGAGAACAATGGTTGTTAGACCCATATAGTCTTACAGCACGGAGACAGGCCATTCAGCCTAAGCTGGTCCATTCCGAAAAAAATATCAATTCGCACTAACCCCTTTTCCCTGCCATTTCCCTGTATCGTTCTAATCCTTTGCTACCTCTGTATTTGTCCAAATATATTTTAAATTTTGTGAATGTACCCGCCTCAACCACTTCTGCTGGCAGCTCATCCCATATGCATACCACCCTGTGTGTAAAAGAAATTGCCCCTCAGGATCCCATTTACTCTTTTCCCTCTGACTTTAAATTGATGCCCTCTAGTCCGTGATTGCCCAATCCTGGGGAAAAAAAAAGACTGAGTTCATTGACTCTATCCATGCCTCCCATGATCTTATACACTACTATCAGATCCCCCTCAGACTCATACATTCTTAAGTAAAACTCCTAGCTTGTTCAATGTCTCGCTATAACTCTGACCATTGAGTCTTGGCAACATCCTTGTAAATTTCTTTTGCACTCTTTCCAGTTTAATAACATCCTTCAACGAGCAAAGTAAAAAAAACTGATGAAGGCTAGTGAGTCAAAAGCCTTTTTCAGTGCCTTGTCTACCTAGGACTCCACTTACAGAAAACCGTGCACCTGAATTCCAAGGTCACTCTGTTCCATTGCATTCCTTCAGGCCCTGCCATTCACTATGAACCCCCTGCCTTGTTTTGACTTTCTAAAATGCAAGAACTTACACTTATCTGAATTAAATTCCATTTGCCATTTCTCGGCCCATTTCCCCAACTGATCAAGGTACTGCTGTAATTTCTGAAATTTCTGATAACCTTCCTCACTGTCCATGATACCACCTATTTTAGTGTCACCTTGAAACTTACAAATCATGCCTGTACATTCTCATCTAAATCATAGATATGTGTAATATATGAATATATGGTCCCTGCACCGACCCTTGAGGCATTCCACTCATCACAGGCCTCCAGTCCGACAAGCACCCTTCCACGATTACCCTCGTTTTCCAATCATCAAGCCAATTGTCGACCTAATTTGCCAGCTCCCCCTCAATTCCATCTGATCTAACCTTCCAGAGCAGCGTACCATGTGGAACCTTATTGAAGACCTTACTGTAATCCATACAGACTATATATACAACCATGCCCTTGCCAAAGTTACTGGTCACTTCAGCAGAGCAGTCTAACAAATGTGTGAGCCATAATCCCCCATTCACAAGGCCCTGCCTTTCCAAATGCATGTATATATTCTCCCTCAGAATCTTCTCAAGTAACTTACCTGCTACAGATTTTAGGTTTACTGGTCTATAGTTCCCCGATTTCTATTTTTAACCCTTCTTGAATAACAGCATAACATTCACGACCCTCCGGTCCTCTAGGACTTCACCCGTTGGCTACCGCTGATGCAAAAGTACCAACCAGGGTCCCCGCTATTTCTTTTCTGTCCTGCAGTGTTCCTGAATATATCTGGTAAGGACCAGGAGATTTATAGAAATACTACAAAATCTGAAAAATATGTCTATTTATTTCAGCCAAACTCCCAAGAGTGAGAAAGTGAGTTAACAATGATTAGCATAATAAATTAGAGATTACATGAATCACAGGAAGTGACTTCAGAAGAATTACAGACATTGTGGAATCCTGAGAATTCTCTTGAAATCTACAACCCAGAAAAGGAGCTCCATGAAACGGGTAAGGAAATCAAAAAGCGAACATATATGCAAACAAACAGGAACACAAAGACTGCATAAATCTATGTTCTATATTTCAAAGGAAAGAGAAAAGCATAGTCAAATGTGGAAATCTGCAATCAGGAAAGACGAGATTATTATGGATAACAGGGAAATGGCCTAGCAAATAACCAATTACTTTCCATCTGTCTTCATGGAGGAAGATCCAGAAAATCACCCAGAAATACAACGTCATTATATAAGACTTGTGGATCGAAAGACATAAAGTCAATT
>NC_057717.1:14000772-14005919 GCF_004010195.1 Chiloscyllium plagiosum
CATATTTTAGATTATCAGAAGGCTTTCTAGAAGAACTCACACAATGAATTCGTAAATGCAATGAATGTGAAGGGTATTTGGAGGGATATATGCAAGTGGTAAGTAAAAGTTTGGATTGCCTTCCTTTAAGGGAGTCAGAATATAGATGTAAAGACATGTTGAAACAGTTTAACAGCGTGTTGCTGAGAAATGTACCTGTAATACTGAGTTCAGTTTTGGTCACCAAATCTGAGAAAGAATATACTGACCACAGAGGAAGTTCAATAGACATTCTCCAGATTAATCCCTCAGTTGGCGAGTTTGCGTGTTGAGGAAACTCGGCCTGTGTTCTCTAGAGTTTCAAAGAATGAGAGATGGGTCACTGTGAAATGTATAAAATTCACAAAACATGTGACAAGTTAGAAATTAACACGATGTTTCTCCGGCTGCCTAATCCACATTCAAGAGAAATAATGGCAGGATAAAGGACAGACCATTTAAGACTGCAATAAGAAGGAAATTCTGCAAGGTTCGGGGACTAACTAACTGAGGGGCATGGAAACTTCTGGCAGGGCAATATTCGGGAGAATTCCCAGATATTCTACAAGTGTGTCCAGCGGAACAGAATAACCAGGGAACAGATAGGTCTCATTAGTGACTTGTCAAATTGCATCCAAAAGAAGTTTAGTGCTAGGAGACACAAGGTGGTGGTTGACTGGTTGTGTGACTGGAGGCCAGTGTCCAATGGTATATACAGGGATCAGTGCTGTATTTCTTATTGTTTGTGATTCGGAAGTACTGGTGTTGGACTGGGTGGACAATGCTGTAAATCTCATAACACCAGGGTAGAGTCCAACAGGTTTATTCGGCGGCACTAGCTTTCGAAGTGCTGCTTCTTCATCAAAGCGCACAATCACCTGATGAAGAAGTAGTGCTTCGAAAACTAGTGCCTCCGAACAAACCTGTTGGACTCTAACCTGATGTGTGATTTTCAACTTTAATATTTGTGGTACTCATAAATTATGTAGCTGTGAATATGGACGAGGGGTGGGGAGTGTGATAAGTAAGTTTGTGTTTGATATACAGATTGGCCGTTGGCTGGCAGTGAGGAGGAAGGCATTAAGTTATGGGAAGATACAGATGGAATGGTCAGCTGGGAAGATCAATAGCAGATGGAATGTAACCCTGATAAATATGAGGTGATACACTTTGGAATAAGGAACCAATGAATGGGAGCACATTAGGAAGGTCAGAGGGTGCTTCTCCACACATACCTGAATGTGAGTGGACAGGTTCATGCACAATTTAGGAAAACATAAGAGACTGTAAACATAACCTTGATTTATTGAGGCACAGGTTATAAGAGCTATGCGGAACTTTGATGAGGCCAAGGTGGAATAGTGTGTGTAGTTCTGGGAATCACATTACAGGAAGGATGTGACTGCACGGGAGGGTTTGCAGAGGAGATTCACCAGAATGTTCCCTGGGATGGAGCATATCAGCTATGGAGAGAGGCTGGATAAGCTTGAGTTGTTTAGTTTGGAGGAGACGAGGCTGAGGGGGACGTATTCAGAAGCATAGGATTACGAGGAGCATGGACGGGGTGGATGGACAGCAGCTGTTCCTTTTAGTCAAAGGGGCACACTTTTAAAGTGAAGGGGTTGCGGTTTAATGTTCAGTTGAAGATTGCTTTTCAGCCAGTGTGTATTGGGGACTTAAGTGCACTTCTTGAGATGGGAAATGTCATGGCAAACTCAAAACCATTAGAAAATACACGGCTGTGCACTTGAAATGCCTTAAGATTCGCTGCTAGGCGTATTGTGTCGGAAAGTGGGCCTTATGTAGACCATGCTGGATTTCTAATAGTGCAGAGACTTTGCTTCTGTGATTGCATGGCTGTGGAAGGCCAATCAGTGAGTACCTTAAAATAGGAATTGATAGGTTTCTGAAGAATATCTGAACAAAGTTTATAAGACAGAACTTGTGATATTTTCTGAAAATATGATAATGGCAAAATTAACAGAAAGAAATGTGCAGCTTTCTTACAGTTTGATGTCAGATAATTGAGGACCGGGAAATGGTAGAACTGTGGAACATAAGTTTCAGTTATGCCTTCACAGAGGAAAATAAAATAAAAAAGAACTTCCTAGCAATACTAGAGATCTTTAGTCTGGTGAGAAAAAGGGAATGGAATGAAATTAGCAACTAAACAGTTTATAGAACGTATCAGAATGAAATTAATGGACATAGACAAAGTCAACAGAGATTTACGAAATGGGAATCATATTTGAGAAAGTGGCTTTTAGCAACATTATGGAGAAGGTATCAATGTACTACGAGTGGAATCTCAGAAAGATTTTTGATAAAGCCCCAAGCCTATTGTGCGAATTCGAAACCTGTGGGACTGGGTCAAACATATGGTCATGGTTTTAGAATGGGAGAGCTGGCAGGAAACGCTGCGCAGGAATAAAACAGCATTTTTTTTAATGGAAGGCTTGGAGGATATATAAAGGATCGTGTCTTGGGCCCCAGCTATTCCCAATACACATCATATATTTGGTTGACGGGCTCAAATGCAACATTCCCAAGTCTGCTGACAGCACAAAACGATGTCAACATGTGAGTTGGTGAGGAAGATGTAAAAAAAGCTTCAAAGTGACTAAGATAAGTGCAATTACTGGGAAAATAAGTGGCAGATGGAGAGCAATGGGAGAGATGCTTTGATTGGAACAATAGAATGGCAGCCTCTCATTTGAAAAGGAATGTTTGAAAAATGTTGTTCTACAAAGGAACTAAAGTTGCATTTTCATTTATTTCTGCGCAGCCCTCTGAGTGCATGCAGGACATTGAGTCTGAAGCCAGAAGTCAATACTGGGAATGGCATTGACATGCTGACCAGTGTATACAAACACAGCAAGTGGGGAGTTGTAACATTGAAATGAATCTGGATCACCTTGTACACCAGTCACTAAAGCAATATAGTAGGAGCAGAAAGCAGGTAGACAGATAAATGGTGTACTCATCTTCATTTCAGGGGAATTGATTCAGGAGTAAGAGTACCTTACTGCAGCTGTACAGGGCCTTGGTGAGATCCCATCTCGAACATTGTACAGTTTGTGTGCAGTTTTGGTCTCCTTACCCAATAAAAGACAAACCTGACATTGAGGAAGAGCAGCGAAGGATGACCAGACTGATCTCTGGGATGACAGGCTTGTTGTGGGAGCATAGTTTTGGGCAACTGGAGCTGTATTCCATGGGATTTAGGAAAATGAGTGGTGATCACAGAGAAATATATAAAACTCTGACAGGGCGAGACAGATTGGAAGCTGGCTTGGACGCCTCAAATAAGGGGCCACAGCATTAAGTACAGATAGGCCACTTTGCATTGAAATGAGAAGAAAAAGTCTTCACTCAGAGACTGGCGAACCATGAGTACTCTCTCCCAGCTCAGGCTGTGGAAACCTAGGCACTGAATATAAATAAGGATTTCTGGAAATTAAAAGGATAGGGAGAGAGCAGGAGTATCATGTGAAGATAGAACATCAGCTATCAGTCCAGGTTGTTCTCCAATAACTCAGTAGTTGTGTTCCTGTGCAACACCGTGTTGTGCAAAATCGTGCAATATTAATAATGGGGTCTATGGGAAAAAGAGGGTAAGGGGTGAACCCCCCAAAATATTAGTAAAGCCAAAAATTTAATTTAGTCTAACACGCATACTAGCACAGTCTAAATAAATCTTTAAGTCACATATTGTAATAAAACAGTGTTGTAAATGTAACACTTTCAAACTACATGTCACTGACTACAGCAGTGTACCTTTCACCACACTCTTCACCAGAAAGTACGTGGAGTTGACTGACCATGTGATGCCGATGGGGAAACTCCAGTTCTCCTCAAGATTCTCCCCACAGTTTGAAATAACGTTCTTTCTAAATTGATACTACAATTCCCCGTTTCAGGCTCAGTTTCAAGGCTTCCTGAGCGCATTGCATTCCTGTTTTAGCAGAACACATTGGCTGTACATTTGGCAGACAGAGGATCCTGAGGCTGGGTTTTGCTGTTCAGCCGGTTCCCGGCAAGGAATTGTGTCACAATGAACGGGAGTTTACTTTATGGGAAAAGCTTCATGAATTACATTACATTGTATTTAATCAACATGTGTTATCTAAGAACTGCATGCATACTGAATGGAGGAGCAAAATTGATGGGTTGAAGGGACTACAACAGTTTTCACTTTGTATTTCATAATGTTTAAGCATATTAAGGGATATGAATATTGTATGGGTCAAACTGCATTAAGGAGATGTTCGACCATTACCTAGCACAGAGAAAGCTCAATGTGTTGTGTGACGTAATCATTTCCCGATGTTCCTGTACAATGTGTGGGAAAGTTCAGTAAATATTTTCACATACCGTCAGATGTTAGGAAGGAGCTCTCTGCAGGGTCAACAGGACTATATTTCCCGTTCCCTTTTCCGACACCAAGGTTGGAGCCAGTTGCTCTCTCCGGGTATATCCTTTAAGCGCTCGGAGTAGTTGATACAATTGAGTGTCTTGCTTGGCCGTTTCAGAGACTATTGAAGAGTTTATCACATGGCTGTGTGTCTGGAGTCACTTTTAGGCTAGACCAGGAAAGCACGGAGATTCACTTCCTGAACGTACGTTGGTAAGTAGATCGATGTTTACAATCAACATTGGACTCAAGATCACTGTTACTGACACCAGATTTTAGATCTCGATATGTTAATAATTGTTTTTTATCTTCCACCAGTTGCCCAAGCATGAGCCTGGTCTGTATTAGTTATCCAATGACAATTCCACAACAGCACCATCTCCACATGGAGACCGATCTGAAACCATTCTGAGCAGGTTATTTATGTGCTACTTGACAGCTCTGTGAAATAGAACTCCCACCAATTTGACTGTCGTGATGGGACTGATGGGGTGGTAATTGGTCAGATTGTATTTATTCCCCTCTTAGGAAACTGGACATAGCTGAGTAATTTTCCACATTACCAGGGAGATGTCAGAGTTGGAGCTGGAATGAAGCAGCTTCCCCAGTGACACGGCTTGTTGTGCAGCACAAGTCTTCAGTCCTATTGCAGGAATGGGGTCAGTGCCCATTGCTTTTGTCGTATCTACTGTGTTCAGCTGTTTCTTCATGTCAC
>NC_057717.1:14008122-14013010 GCF_004010195.1 Chiloscyllium plagiosum
GTTTCATGCTACCTCAGTATTGTAATAAGGAGAAAAACAAATAATAGTATGAAGTTTTGACTGAGCATTGTTTTACTGTGATGTTTAATATAGTTTCAAATTTGCAGCAGTTATCTTTAAATGTTTGTTCTTGAAGTTAGTATAAGATGGAGTATAGAAGGTTGTCGGCTGACGTTATAGAAGTTTATGAAATCATGAGAGGAATGCATCGGGTGAATAGCCAAGGTCTTTTCCACAGGACGGGAGAGTTCACCCATAGAAGGCATAAGTTTAAGGTGAAAGGGGGAAGATTTAAAAGGGACGCAGGGGCAATGTTTTTATACAGAGTGGTATGGGTATGGAATGACCTGTCAGAGGAAGAGTGGTAGATGCCAGTACAGCTATAACATTTAAAACTCATTTGGACAAACATACGAATGGGAAACATTTCGAGGCCTATGGGACGAATGAAAGCAAATGGGGCTAGCTCAGTTTGGAAAACCTGGCCAGCATGGATATTAAGAAAAGCTTCACGCAGTGTCATTGTGGGTTTATGAAAGGGAAATTATATTTTGCCCTATAAGATCATGCAAAGATTTCTAGAGATGCCTGAGAATATAACAAGCGGACTTTATAAAGGGGATCTGGTAGACAAGAGGCTTTCCAGTGATTTTCCGCAGGGTATTACAAATAAAAGATCTTCCTCAAGCAGGAAGCTCGTAGGATGATGGATAATGTATTAACATGCGATGATGATTGGTTAACACATATAAATCGGAGATTCAGGATTAATGGACCTTTATGATAAAGGTGTATCTGCTGGAGCACCACACATATCAGTCCGATGGCATCAGTTATTGTAATCTATACTGACAGCCTGAAGGAGGGAGCTGAGTGCAATATACATCCGAGTTTGTGATAGACACTGAGAACCAAAAGGCTGGCTGTTATTTAATGGAAAGGACTTGCAGAAAAGGAGTATCAAGTGATTGGAGTCTTCCTGTGTATGAAACATAACGTCAGCATGCTGATGCAGCAAATAACTAGGTTGAATCATTAAACGGCTTCCAGAGATGAATGGGTTGAGTTATTCCGAATCTCTATAATGGTGAGGTGACTATTCATTGAGGTTTAAATGAATGAAGAGGGATACTGCTGAAATATACAAGATACAGAGCGGTCTTGAGAAAGTAGATGTTGAGAAGTTGCTCCCATTCCTGGGCAGAGTGTCGAACCCGAGGGTAAAGATACCGAATAAGGAACATCGATTTCAATCTGAGATAGAAAGTGATCTCTTCTCTCAGAAAGTAGTGAATATCTGGAATTCCCTAAACCAGAGAGGTGTGGAGAGATACAGGAGTTGGCAGGAAAGTGGAATTGCGGCCTGGAGTAGATCAGCCATGTTCTTATTTTATGACAGGGCAAGCTTGGGGGGGGGGCGAATCACCTACTTCCGTTCCTATTTATTAATTTCACATGTTACGCTATTGGAAACTAACAGGTTATTTTCGTGGAAGTCGTGTTGCACAATGTTGCATTCAGGGACAACAGATGATTTGTTTGGGTTAACCGTAGGTGGGGTATGGGGGCTGTATACCTAGCGTATCTAGGTTTGTAACATGACCCAAATCTGGAGCAGAGGTTACAGAGAGGGGAAGCCTGGAAAGAGAGCTTGGGGGTGGGGACTGGTTCCTGACCCAGGCTGGATTTTCCAAGTACCTTTGCGAAACAACACCTATCCATCGGAGTGGCCTCGATGTGCCTTTGTGTAGCCGGTCCGAAGGGTTGAATGTAACATCAGGACATGGGGCTCAGGGACATGAGTGGGCCATTCGTCCCATTGACACTACTCCACCAGTAAATAAGGTTGTGGTTCATCTCATTGTGTTCCCAGCTGTACTTTGCTCCCGATGCACCATTATCCCTGATTCACCTGTTTGCAGAAAATCATTTAATATTATATCGAAGCCAGCCTCGATATAATATAAATATTCAGCCATCCCAAACTTCTGGGAAAGAGAATTCCCACTGGAATAAATTCCCACTTGGAAAATTTCTCCGAATTCATGCATTGACTGAGGTTGGAAGGTGTCACTGTTTCATTTTTATCCCACTCCTCCACTGCTCCCAACAAATTTAAAATGTAGCTTCAAAATGCATTGCTGGAAAAGCGCAGCAGGTCAGGCAGCAGCAAAGGAGCAGGAGAATCGACGTTTCGGGCATATGCCCTACTTCAGTAATGAGGAGGGTATGCCAAGCAGGCTAAGATAAAAGGTAGGGAGGAGAGACTTGGGGGAGGGGCGCTGGGAATACAATTGGTGGAAGGAAGTTAAAGTGAAGGTGATAGGGCGCAGAGGGGTGGGGCAGAGAGGTCGGGAAGAAGATTGCAGCTCAAGAAGGCGGTGCTGAGTCTGAGGAATTGAGAAAAGGTGGGGAGGGGGAAATGAAGAAGCTGGAGAAATCTGCATTCATCCCTTGTGGTTGAAAGGTTCTTAGGCAGAAGATGAGGCGCTCTTCCTCCAGGCGTCATGTTGCCACGGTCTTGCGATGGAGGACGCCAAGGACCTCCATGACTTTGGCGGAGTGAGAGCGGTAGCTAAAGTGTTCAGCCACAGGGCGTTTGGGTTGGTTGATATGGGTGTCCCAGAGGTGTTCTCTGAACGGTTCGGCAAGTAGGCGGCCTGTCTCCCCAATGTATAGGAGGCCACATCGAGTGCAGAGAATGCAGGAAATGATGTGTGTGGAGATGCAGGTGAATTTCTGACGGATATGAAAATATCCCTTGGGGCCTTGGAGGGAAGTGAGGGGGAGGTGTGGGCGCATGTTTTGCATTTCTTGCGGTTCCAGGGGAAGGTGCCAGGAGTGGAGGTTGGGTTGGTGGGAGGTGTGGATCTGATGAGGGAGTCGTGGATGGAGTGGTCTTTCCAGAACACTGATAGGGGTGGGGAAGGAAATATATCCTTGGTGGTGGGGTCTGTTTGGAGGTGGCGGAAATGACAAAGGATGAAACAATATATCTGGAGGTTGGTGGGGTGGTAGGTGAGGACCAGTGGGGTTCTGTTCTTTTGGCGATTGGAGGGGCGGGTTTCACGGGCGGAGGAGCGGGAAGTGGAGAAGATGCGGTGAGGAGCATCGTTAACCATGTCTGAGGGGAAATTGCGGTCTTTGAAGAAGGAGGCCATTTGGATTGTTCAGTATTGGAATTGGTCCTCCTGGGAGCAGATGCGGCAGAGGCGAAGGAATTAGGAACATGGAATGGCGTTTTTACAAGGGGCAGGGTGGGAGGAGGTGTACTCTAGGTAGCTGTGGGAGTCATTCGGTTTATAGTAAACATCCGTGTTGAGTCGGTCATCCAAGATATAAATTGAGAGGATTAGGAAGGGGAGGGAGGTATGTGAGACCGTCCAGGTAAATTTGAGGTCGAGGTGGAAGGTGTTAGTAAAGTGGATGAACTATTCTCCTAGTAAACTTTAAATGTAACCCGGTTGGTGATATGGCCGATCATAAAGTTCTCAGACTGCATCAGGTTCAGTGACAGAAACAAGTCAGGCAGATTTCTTCAGTCAGCCACAAATAACTAATAGAACTGACGGATGTGTATGGTGGATATCTGATTAGCACTGCTACCTCCCATCAACAAGGAGCTGCGTTCAATATAACCTCAGGCGACACTATGTGTGGAGTTTGAGCATTCTCTCTGCAGTTGTCTGTGTGGGTTTCCTCCCAATGCTCCAATTTCCTCCAACAGTCCAAAGATCCGCAGCTGAGAGTGGATTGGCCATGCTAAATTGCCCATCGTGCCCAGGGATGTGTAGGTTATTTGGTTAGTCATGGGAAATGCAGGTTTACTTGGATAGGGTAGGGGGGGCAGGTCTGGTGGACGCTGTTTGGAGGGTCAGTGTGGACTTGATGGATAGGATGTCCTGCTTCCACACTGTAGAGATTCTGTGAAAATGACAAGAAATTTGGACTATACCCAGTAGGTATCTATCTGATCCACTCTCGTCTAGGTCTTGTATGTTTCAATAAGATAATTTCTCTTTCCAAGAGTGACCTGTTAAATCCTTCATAATATAAGGTACTCATTCCTGGAATGCGTGAAGTGAAACATCTCCGAACTGTTTCCAATGTAATTATATTCTTTCTCAGATTAGGAGACAAAGAAAAAAATAATCTCACACTCAGATCTTGAGATTTATTTTTGTTTTCTCAGTGTTGTGGTTCTTTGTAACTCTCTTCCCCACAGAGCACTGGAGGCAGAGATATTGTATATTTTTGAGGCACAGACAGAAGGTTTATAAATAATAACCGTGTCGAGGATTATCAGGGATTGGCAGGAATGTGCATTGTACGGGAAATGTAGACAGTGGTACCAAATGACACTGCTCCCGAACATCCAGGAATATAATTCAAACTGAAATGGTAATATCAATAAAATGTTAAGGGGGAAGCCCAGATGGCGGCAATCCGGGAGGTCTGTTTTACTGGGGTCTGCATCTCAGCACAGGCGAAGTGGTTCTCTAACCCACCCCAAACCAGCCAGTTACTTAACATTCAACACTAAAAGAGCGATAGAATCTTTACTATCCCGTTTTGTCAAGTGGAAATGACAAAACATGGGAAAGGATCGAGCAAGTCCCAACACAGGATGCTCCCGTCAGAAGCATCGAGCCTGCCTGAGGCTGTAGCTGCAACCCACTCTGCTCGTTCCATGGACCCAGTTACTCACCAGGCCTTGGTCACTGAGTTCACCAACTTAAGTGAAATGATTGAAGGCATGACTGAACAGAAGTTCAGCTGTGGCGAGAACCGCTGTCAGACGTACTCCAAAAATATGAGCAGCAATACAATGTTAAATGCCGAACTGCATTGGCAGAGACTGTGATCAATTCCTCTCGGGAGAGGATCC
>NC_057717.1:14013417-14024974 GCF_004010195.1 Chiloscyllium plagiosum
TATGGGTAGAGTTAACACTTTTAACTTCTTCATTAGTATTACTACTCGTTTTCTCTTTCTTCGCTTGTGTCTGGGGTGTGGCCCAAGCTGGAGGGAGTTACAAAAGTAGTTGTGATGACAAAATGCCGACCGAAGGACAGTTGAAGCCTGTGTTTTGTTATTAATTGCCCTGAATGCCATATTGGTAGCGGGGAGAAGATAAAGCTTTTGGATATGTAAGCGTCCCCAGTGGGCGGGGTAAATTCCCCTATAAAGTGTCATTGGCACTTGGGATTTTGTTGCGTTCGTTTTTTTTGTGTGTTTAACTTTGGAAAATTTTTCGAGCTTGTTAGTTGTAGTAGTAATAGTTTGTATCGTTTTTAGGGTCGCTGAGTCTTTCATCATTAATGCTCAACGATGTGTAATTCGATGTGAAACTCTGTCGAATTCAAATGTTGCTGCGCTGTACTATGGATTATTATGTTCTTGAATGTTGTACCTGAGACATTAAGGGCAGTGATCTGCCAGTCAAGAGGAAAAATGCAATTTCTCGTCTTAAAAAAAAAGAGGATGGATGCTGCTCTATTGCAGGAGATGCACCGGGATGACAAGGAACATTTGATGTTACAGCAGGGCGGCTTTGATCGGGTTTAGTTCGCGTTTTTTAATACTAGGAGTAGGGGAATAGTCATAATGGATAGTAAAAATCTTACATTTTAATTACTAGATTGTATTAAACACTCATGGAAGGATCGTAATCCTCAAAGCCTTGAACTATGGGAATTAATACAGTATTTTGAATTGCCACCCAGTGCACCCTTTTAAAATCCTGGTAGGTGCATTTCCCAAATTCAGTTATCTTGCATCGTGGCACATTATTGTAGGAGGATATTTCAACTGTCTTATGCACCCCACGGTGGACAATATGTCCAAAGGTCCCCAATACCCTCGTTATAATGTCAATAATTAGTGGATTTGTGTGCAGAATTAGAGCTAGTGGATGTCTGGAGGCAGTTCTACTTCACAAGTAGAGATTTTATTTTCTTCTTGAACCCGCATAAATAGCACACGAGGGTTGATCTATTCCCCATCCCTGCAACGATCTTAGATTCGTTGGCATCCTGCACATTTGGCATTATTACCCCAACATACCTGCCCCAGAAGTGGGATAGAAGTCACATAAGATTATGTTGTTCGCAGATGAAGGTCTTATATTTTTGTCAAATCCCGCAATTTTGGCAGCTCACGTGACGCAATGCATTAATTCGCTCGTCGCCCTTTTGGGCTTTAAGATTAATTTTACAAAGTTGGAGACCATGCCTATGGAGGTCTTAGGAAAATGCTACATTTTCAGAGTAAATCCTGCTTTCTTTTTAAATGGACGGGGGGGCGGGGAGGTTTCCCTATTTCAGCATATTCATTACATCCGTTTTTGATCATTTATTTAACGTGAACTATGTCCATTTGTTTGAAAAATTAAACAAGAACTTCAAAGAAGGGAGGCACCTCCGATATCCTGGCTAGGGGTCGCATAGCTGTTCTTAAAATGCATACCCTACCTCATTTACTACACCCCGTGTGAATGCTTCCTTTGATGTTTCCCAGACAGACATTTAGGAGATTTTATGGCTGGTTTAGCTCTTTCATTTGACACCATAAACGACTCTCTATCAAGCTAACCAAATTGTAACTACCCCATATTGTGGGGAGTAGATCTCCCAGATTAAAAGCTATGAATTAAGGTCTTCTGTTAATCTATGTTAGTGTCTGGGCCGCTGAGGACTCGGCGTCAATAGGATTAGATATTGAACCCTCTCAGACAAAGTCAAACATTATTAGTCTACTGGTCTTAGACCAAATGAGAACATTTATGGAGTATTGTCATAACCCAATAATTATCAATACTGGTAAAGCATGAATGACAATGTGTCCGATTGAGGGCAATACAGCCAAAACCATGTTTCTTACCCCTATAATTGGTATACCGGGGGTTGTCATCCTGGGATAATGGATATCAGGTTTAAACTGTGGGCAGCAAGGGGTGTGCCTTGCTGGAGTGATTTAGAATTGGTAGAATCCTTACAGTGTGGATACAAGCCCGTGGGCCCAGCAAGTCCACTTTGACCCTTTGAAGAGTAGCCCACCCAGACCCATTCTCCTACCATCCTATATTACCCCTGACTAATGAACCAACCTACCCATCACTGAATACTATGGATGATTTATCAATAATCAATTCATCTAACCAGCACATCTTTGGACTGCGGTAAGAAACCCACAGAGACACGGCAAGAATATGTTAACTCTTCACAGCCAGGCACCCAAGGACGGAACCAAACTCGGGACTCTGGTGCTGTGAGGCAGCAATGCTCACCATTGAGTCACCTCGTGCTATTTTAGGGAGAATCAATGATGTAATTTGATCAAATAACTCGTACGTATGGACTGGCTAGTAGAGACCTCTTCTCTTTCTTTTCGAAATCAGAGATTTTATTTAAAAAAAACACACTTTTACCAGACGCTTACAGATCCGATAGAGGGAAGAGGGTGCTTATTGTTTAGAATACACTCTCTGTCAGTACCCTTGGTTCAGAACACTTCGGAGCCATGGGAGGATATTTGTGAAAATGCTCGAAGAATTTCATCTGTAATAGTACCCATTCAATGCAATTGAAAATTCTTCATAGGGTCTATCTGACCCTAGATTATCTCCTAAAATTCAAAGTGGGATTATCTTCAGCATGTCCTAAATTGAGATTGATTACAGGCAGTCTTACACATTGCTTGTGGTCCTGCTGCAGGCTTCATATATATTGGAGCACTGTGTCAGGTGTGATCGAGTGGGTCGAGGGGACTGAATTGGGGATGGATCTCGTTTCTCTTTTCCTGGGCCTGCCCAGGGTACTTTACACAGATGCACAAGTGAAAAAAAATCCTTACTTTCTGTGCTAGGAAAAGCATTCTGTTGTGTTGGATATCTGAATTATCCCCTCCCACCCCCAAACCCCTCCCCCACCCCCCGCCCGGGTCTTTGGATCGTCGTAAGCTCTTCATGGAGAATATCCCTTTGGCCTTTCTCACCAGCATGGTACACCAAAACAGAGATTTATAGAAGACCATGGCAGACGTCTTTGAATTACCGTGAGACAGGCTTATCTGCCACTCTCAGAAAGGTTTTTATACAGCCATGACGATATTATCTAATGAGGAAGAACATAAAAAGGGATATCAGTTAATGCTCTTGAAGAACGAGAGCTATCATTTTGTTACGCTGAGCTGCATTATTTATTCATTATTTACTGTTTATTTTTGTTTTTCTTCTGTCCGTTTAGTGTTTTTAACTTGTTTTGCATGTACATGCACATGGGTGTAATTTTGATCAGTTACTTGAGTGGTGTTGTTATTGGTTTATTATAATATTACAATTCTCTATTTCAATACAGATATGTTTAAAAGTATTGAAATGTCTAACATTGATAGAATAGAGTCCCAAAGAACTCTCATTCGAGAGACCACTCATGGTGGTTTATCCTGAGGGTCACCACACCTCGGGTGATGGGGTGAGGTTGAGAGAGCTTCCCCTTCTTGGTAAGCTCTGTCAGTGTGAGGAACTGAACCTGCGCTATTGGCTTCCCTCTACATCACAAACCAGCCGTCCAACCAACTCAGTGTGAGACTGTGTAACTGTTACACCCAGAAACATTCACAGACAAAGGGCAAGAGAAACATTCATAACAAGCAAAGTGGAACAATTCAGATAACGGCTGAGGTTAAAAACATTCTCTGCTCAAAATTGTATTTTGTAACAAGATGTGTTTAGAAGCTGTTTTTGGTTTAATATCATTAAGGTGAGTCAACTGAAAAAACCAGAACTACACAGTGTGATTGGATATCTATAACCATAAAATAAGAGTATATTTTTGTTTGGTCTGTGTAAAGCATGCTGAGTGTTGCATGAAAGTATACAGTTGATGGAATATACTGTTAGGAGAGTGCTTTCCATGGGAAATGCCCTCAAACAGTCGCTTGAAGAAAATTGGGATAAAAGTTGACAGTGAGAATCTCTTTCCACGTATGGAGTCAGCTATTACAAGGGGGCATAGCTTTAAATTCAGGCGAGGTAGGTATAGGAGAGATGTTAGGGGTAGGTTCTTTACTCAGCGAGTCGTGAGTTCATGGAATGCCCTGCCAATGGCCCCTCATTATGGGCATTTAAGCGGGCATTGGATAGGCATATGGAGGATAGTGGGTTAGTGTAGGTTAGGTGGGCTTGGATCGGCGCAACAACGAGGACCGAAGGGCCTGTACTGCGCTGTATTCTTCTATGTTCTATGTTCTAAGTGCCTGAGTGCCGTCTGGACAGTGACAGGAACCCAGAGGGTTGAATGACTGAAAACTCCTGTATCTGAGAAAAACATCAGATCAGACGGGAACTTATTAAATGCTAGAGGACATTTGAAGGGCTGAATGGCCTCAACGTGGTTTGAAATATGTGTGATTTGGAAAACGTGCATCTCTACTCCTTCCTCTTATGTGGTTACACACTGGGGCACTGCCATTTTCTTGAAACTGGGCATTATTTGGAACACTGTCAGGAACATTCCATTTTTTGGTATTCTCCGGAATATTCTCTAACTGTGTGGGTGGTATTGCAAAGGCGAGAGAGAGAGAGAGCGAAGCTGTTGCATGCAGCAGGAAGACAGGTCGAGCATGAGCCTTGGTCGTGCTATATCAGATATACAGTCAGTGTGAGGGAGCAGAGAGAGTACAGTGACCAATACCCTGACAGAGCGGGGAAGGTTATTGATGCTTGTTCAGTTTTGCTGGACATTTCTTCGGGCCTCAGATACTACACAGAGAACCTCCAACCATAATGGGTGGGAGAATCGGGCTGGAATTCAATGAGAGGCGGGTGAGGTTGGTGGACTTTAATGAGGTGAGTTTGATAAGATAGCACCAGGAAACTAGCTCCGCTTCGTACAGACAATCCATCTGATACACTCAATGAAAATGACACTGAGACAAATTACTGTTTTATGCAGTTCAATGAGCCAAAGACTCTGCTGTCCTCACTCCTAGTTACAAAGCTGCAGAACAAATGCTCATTCAAAACTCTCCATCGCTTTGAAATCACAGCAATATTCCATTCACTCATAATTCTTCATAATACTGACCCGTGTTGCATGATACTATCGAAATGTCTTCATATCAGCATTCAGAAACCTGTGAACATATCTTTCCATGACATTTTTTCTCAGTCTGTCCCTCTCTGTCTCTATCCCGAAACACACGTATTTACAGTCATACGTTTCTATTGCATGGAAACAGGCCCTTCGGCACAGCTGGTACATGCCGACCAAAATGTGCATCCACACTCACTCCATTTCCCTGCCCTTTCTCCTTTCCTATCCATGTTTTTATCCAAATACCTTTTTAATGCTGTTATTGTACCCACCTCAACCACTTCCACTGGCAGCTCAGTCCACATGCAAAACACAGTCTGTGTAAAAACGTTGACCCACAGGTTCCTTTTTATTTTTGTCCTTTCCAAACATGAACAGATGTCTTCTAGTCCTTGGTTCCCCAACGTTGTAAAAACATTTTGAAATATTCACCCTATGCATGGTCCTCATGACTTGATAAGAGCTACACTTCTATATAATCCCCCTCAGTTTTCTACGCTGTAAAGAAATATGTTCTAACCTGTCCAACCTCTCCCTATAACGCAGATCTTTTAGACCAGGAAACATCTTTGTAAATTTATTCTACATTCTTTCCAGTTCAATAATATCCTTTCCAGGGCAAGGTGAACAAAACTGGGCACAATACTCCAACTGCAGCCTTATCGACATCCTGTACAATGGCAACAGAACGTCCCAACTTCTATACTCAATGCCCTGATGTAGGCCAGTGTGCCAACAGCCTTCTTCATTGTCCTGTATATCTGCGACTCAAATTTCAGACACCGGGCACCTGATTTCCAACATCCTTTTGTTCCACTACACTCCTTAAGACCCTCTCATTCACCATTAAACTCCCACCTGAATTTGACTTTCCAAAATTAAAGATGTCACACTTATCTGTATTAAACTCCATTTGCTATTTTTCAGCCCACTTTCCCAGCTGATCAAGGTATTGCTTCAATTTCTGATAACGTACCTCACTGTAAACAATGTCTCCTATTTTAGTGTCATCTGCAAACTTACATTGTGCACTCTCGTCTAAATCATTGATCTAGATAACACACAGCAATGGGGACAATACCACCCCCTGAGGCACTCCACTAGTCACAGACCACCAGTCCGATAAGCATACCTCCACCATAGCCATTTGCTTTATAATGTCAAACCAATTGGGTCGCCAAATTGCCAGCTTATCTTGGAGTCCAGAGTCTAGAGCGGCCTTTCATGTGGAATCTTAGCAAAGGTCTTACTGAAATCCATATAGATTATGTCGACCGGCCTGCCCTTGACAACTTTCCAAGTCACTTCCTCAAAGAACTCTAATAAAATTTGTAAGGCATGATCTGCCACGCACAAATCTATGCTGACTGCTCCAAGTCAAACTCTGTCTTTCCAAATGCATGCATATCTTGTATATCAGAATCTTCTCAAGTAGTTTATCGATAACAGATGTGAAGCCTACTGGTCTATATTTCCCAGGCATTTATTTGCAGCCCTTCTTGAAGAAGGGCACAATATTTGTTACCGCCCAGTCATCCGAGACCTTGGCCCCTGAACTGTCTTCTCTCGTTGCTTACAGTGCTCTTGGATATATCTGGTCAGGACCAAGACATTTATCTGACTTTGTGCATTCTAATATGTCCATCAGCACCTGTACTGTGATATGGACAGTACCAACATATGACAATTAACCTCCCAAAGGTCACAGGTCTTCCTGTCTTTCTTCATGCTAAACACAGAGGGGAATTGAGGACCTCACCCATCTCTTAAGGTTTTACCCATGCGTGCCTTTTTTGGTCTTTAAGGCGTCCTATTCTCTCTCTAGTTGTTCTTTTTCTTTACTATACTAAATTTGGATTCACCTTCTTCAGTAAACTCCGGTATCCCTTGTGTACCTCCAGAGATTCCCTTGGTCCCAGCTATCTGTACCTGAGCCACACCTCATTTTTGCTGGCTAGAGCCTCAATATCGCTTACCATCCAGGGTTCGCTCTTCTAGCCTCACTTTCCCTTCCCCCTCACAGGGACATGTAAACCTTGAACTCGAGCTATCTCACTTTTACAGGCCTCCCTCGTGCCCAATATCCTTTTACATGAAAACAAACTACTCCAATTAACCCCTGCAATCCCCTGTCTAATTCCAACAAAATATGCCTTGCCGCAATTTAGAACTTGAATCTGGAGACCAATTTTGTCCCTCCCATAATTATTTTAAAATTAATACAGCGCTAGTCACTTTTCCCAAAATACTCACCCACGTTTCCACCGTCACCTATCCATCACTATTTCCTAACAGTAGGTCGAGTTTGTGCCTTCCTGTGTAGGACACTTTATATACTGCTTGGGGAAACTTTCCTGAACAAACTTAAGAAATTACGTTCCATCCAAGTTCTTAACCATCTAGATGTCCCAGTCTATGTTAGGAAAGTTTAAATCACCTATTATGACAATCCTAATGCTCCTGCTACTCTCACCAGTTTCCCTGCTTATTTGTTCCTCTAATTCCCATTAATTATTTGGAGGCTTATAGTGCAACCATTATAACCTCACCATCCCCCTCTTACTTCCTTGTACCATTCACAAAACCTCATCGGATATTATCTCAGTTATTTCATTTTTAAATACTTATGTGATACTCGCCTTAATCAGAACTATCGGTGCTTCAACTGTTTCCATTTACATCTCTCCCTTGCAATGATTTTCACATCTGCAGCGCCGCTTGTCAAGGTACAGTGGAGATATGGAGCTGTAACTGGATGGGAGCTGCACATCCTGTCACTTCCAGCAAGGTTCCCCACACTGGGCAGTGATCTAACAGTGTTCCCGAAAACTGGAACAACCTGTGTTTATATATGAATGAATCAGTGCGGTCTGCACAGCTCCCCACGCTGGACATTTAGCCCATGATTATAGATCAAGTATTCGTGTGGGCTGCACAGAGTCCCATTCTAGGTAATGTTGGGTTGCATTCAGCAGTACGCTAGCCATATCTACACAGTGCTCCACCCAGAATGTATTATGGATGGACTGTTTATGTGAGTTTGATTGGGAATTTGAGAGAACTAAACATCTGGCAATACCGTTGTTTTGTGTTTTCATTCTTGTGATTGGACCCTTCAAATCCTGACTCCTCTGGATGAGTGATGGTAACTGTTGTTAAAGCATCTAGGTGTGCAACATGACCAACAATGGAGCAGAAGCTGCAGAGAGGACAGTCTCCATAAAATGAAATGAGGAAATTACAGTCAGATCAGCCGTGCCCTTCGGGAATGGTGGGGCAGTATTGAATGGACCACGAATGAAACTTATTCATGTATTTATGTTTGTTCCAAACAAACTCCTCTTCTCTCCCAATGTCCCATACCGGTGGGAAGTGAGGCACCTCCTCCTGTTCCTGCGTAACAGGATCCTGGGAAATCACTAGCCTACAGATTTCCCTGTGGCCCAGTTTCGAACAGTTGAGTGATGGCCTGCTGTTCCTGTTCCTGTTCCCATGTCCCAGTCTCAAGCAGTTTAGTGACTCCCTCCTGTTCCTGTGTCCCACACTCGAGCAGTTGAGTGACTCCCTCCTGTTCCTGTGTCCCAGCCTCGAGCAGTTGAATGACTGCCTCCTGTTCCTGTGTCCCAGGCTCAAGCAGTTTAATGACTGCCTCCTGTTCGTATGTCCCAGCCTCGAGTAGTTGAATGACTGCCTCCTGTTCCTGTGTCCCAGGCTCAAGCAGTTTAATGACTGCCTCCTGTTCCTATGTCCCAGCCTCGAGTAGTTGAATGACTGCCTCCTGTTCCTGAGTCCCAGGCTCAAGCAGTTGAATGACTGCCTCCTGTTCCTATGTCCCAGGCTCAAGCAGTTGAATGACTGCCTCCTGTTCCTGTGTCCCAGGCTCAAGCAGTTTAATGACTGCCTCCTGTTCCTGTGTCCCAGGCTCAAGCAGTTGAATGACTGCCTCCTGATCCTATGTCCCAGCCTCGAGCAGTTGAATGACTGCCTCCTGATCCCAAGTCTGTGAAAATGGATGTCCTCCTCCTGTTCCTGTGTAACAGGCTCCAATAGCTCTCTGCTCACCTCCTGCTCCTGTGGAATGGAATTGAGGGACTGAATAGCCTCTTCACATTCCTTACAGCTTATGTTGACTAAAAGTACATCCACTAATATCATCTATTGTATCCGTTGCTCCCGATGCGGTATCCTCTACATTGGGGAGACTGGGCGCCTCCTAGCAGAGCGCTTTAGGGAACATCTCCGAGACACCCGCATCAATCAACCAAATCGCCCAGTGGCTCAACATTTCAACTCCCCCTCCCACTCTTCCGAGGATATGGAGGTGCTGGGCCTCCTCCACCGCCGCTCCCTCTCCACCAGACGCCTGGAGGAAGAACGCCCCATCTTCCACCTCGGAACACTTCAACCCCAGTGCATCAATGTGGATTTCAACAGTTTCCTCATTTCCCCTTCCCCCACCTCATCCTAGTTTCTAACCTCCAGCAACTCGATCCCCTGACTTGTCCGGACTTGTCCGACCTGCCCAGCTCCTTTTCCACCTATCCACTCCACCCTCTCCTCCCTGACCCATCACCTTCATCTCCTTCCCCACTGACCTATTGTACTCTATGCTACTCTCTCCCCACCCCCACCCTCCTCTAGCTTATCTCTCCACGCTTCAGGCTCTCTGCCTTTATTCCTGATGAAGGGCTTTTGCCCGAAACGTCGATTTTGCCTGTCCTCGGATGCTGCCCGAATTGCTGTTCTCTTCCAGCACCACTGATCCAGAGTCAGGTGATATGATGTTTCTGCTTGATATGGGAGCTGGTGGACTTCACTGTGATTCCCAGTGACCATGTCTGTAGTAAATGTGGTTGCTGGAAGAACTCTGGCTCAGAGTCGGTGAGCTGGAGTCTGAGCTTCAAACATTGCGACACATCAGGGAGGGGGAGAGTTACTGTAACTGTACCTGCCTCCACCACTTCTTTTGGCTGTTCAATTCATACTCACAGCAGTCTCTGTGTGAAAATGATGTCCCTCATGTTCCTATTTAAACATTTCCCCTCTCACCTTAAACCTTTGTCTTCTAATTTTGGAGTCGCCTATCCTGGGAAAAGACGTTGACTGTTTACCTTATCTATTCCCCTCATTATTTTATATACCTCTTTAAGGTCATCCCTCAACCTCAACACTTGAAAATAGCCCCAGCCTATTCAATCTCTCCCTGTAACTCTAACCCTCCAACACCTGCAACATTCTTTTAAATATCTTCTGTACCCTTTCAAGTTTGACAACATCTTTCCGACAGCAGGGAGACCAGGTGTAAAGGCAGTATTACAAAAGTGATCAAACCAATGTCCTGTACAGATGCAACATGTCGAGAAAATGTTTAGACTCAAAGCATGGGCCAATAAAGGGCAGGTCACCAAGTGTCTTCTTCACTCCGCTGTCTACCTGTGACGGCACTTTGAAGGAACGGAGAACCTGCACCACAAGGTGACACAGTAGCTCAGTGACTAGAATTGCTGCTTCAGAGCGCAGCGATCTGGGTTTAATTCCATTCTTGAAAGACTGCCTGTATGGGGTTTGCACATTCTCCCCGTGTCTGCGTGACTCTCCTGCAGATGTTATGTTTTCCTCCGACAGTATAAAGATATACAGATAGGGGAAGATTGGCCATCCTAAATTGTGTATAGTACCCAGGGATGTGTAGGCGAGGTGTATTAGCCATGGGAAATGCAGGCTCAGAGGGTTAGGGTAGGGGTTTGTCCAGTGGGATACTGTCTAGAGGTTTGGCGTGGCCTCGATGGGCCGAATAGCCTGTTTCTTCACTGTAGGGATTCGATAACTTCTATGGAGTTCTCCTTGATTGGCAGCTTTCGACAGGACCCTACCTACATGTCTTGCCCTGATTTGTCTTTCCAAAATGCTACACCTCACATTTGTCTAAAATAAACCCCATCTGCCACTCCTCGGTTCACCTAAGTAATGTCCCATTGTGGTCTGAGAGATCATTCTTCACTGTCGATGACACCAACAAATTTGGAATTATCTACAAACTTACTGACCATACTTCATATACTCAAATGCAAATGATTTGTATAAGTGACAAAAGGCAGTGGATCCACTATTGATCTTTGTGGCATGCCACTGGTCACAGGTCTCCAAGTGTAAAGAACAAATGTCCACTCTCACGCCCTGTCTCCAATATTCAAGAAAATTTTGGATCTAAATGGCGACATCTCCCTGGATCCCAGGCAGTCTAACCTTGTTAACCAGTCTACCATGTAGACCATTTTGGTTTTCTTACTGAATTCAATAAAGACAACATCCACTGTCCTGTCTTGATCAATCATCTTCATCACTTCCTCAAAAAAATCCACCGAGACGTGATCTCCAATGTACAAAGCCCTCTT
>NC_057717.1:14025474-14050474 GCF_004010195.1 Chiloscyllium plagiosum
AAACATGTCGGGTGGGCAAGTTTCTCGATACCTGAAACAAAGTACGGTACTTATTAACCAGTGTGGGGCTACTCATGGTTTTAATGCTCTGTTGTCAAATCCTTTCATAACCTTGAGACAGGGTATTGAGACTGCTGCTCCGTAACAGGCCAAAGCAATTCTGTCCCTAGGGCCTCTTACAGAGGGATAGGAGAAGCTCTGTTGTCAAATCCTTTCATAACCTTGAGACAGGGCATTGAGAGTGCTGCTCCGTAACAGGCCAAAGCAATTCTGCCCTATGGGCCTCTTACAGAGGGATAGGAGAAGGCCATTCAGCCCATATTAGCCTGTTGCTACTTGAAAAGGTGGAAAGTTGGAATATTGGCACATTTTGTCAACAGAATCATTCAAAACAAAGGGATGCGTTGCTGCAGCTGTATGAGGTGTTACTGAGAGGGCACCTGGAGAACATTGTGTTGTTTGTGTTTCTGTAACTGAGAAGGAATGGGCCTCCCTTAGATACAGTTTACCAGCTGCTCATAATCCACGGGTTGCTGTGTTTTGGATCTGTTACACAGGGACAGGAGGAGGCCTTGTAGCCTCTCGAGTGTGTTATAGAAGAACTGGAGGAGGCCATTAAGCCTCTTGGGTCTATCACAGAGGGACAGCATTTCCAGTGTATTACAGAGGGACAGGAGGAGCCTATTCAGTCTCTCGAGCCTGCTATAGAGGCACAGGAAGTGTTTTTTAACTTTCAAGTTTGTTATGCATAAATATTAGTTTTAAATTAGTTATGGAATCGGAAATACCTGATGTCAACATTAAAGTTCTAACTTCGAATGAGGCCAGTTTTGAAAATGTTAGGCATGCCCTGTGAAAGGCTGATTGGGATAACCTATTCACAGGCAAAGGGATGGTTGGTAAATGCAAGGCCATGAAAACGTGGTTTCAAAGAATCCAGAGCCAACGTGTTCCTATTAGTGAGATGGGCAAGGTTGCTGAGTGCAGGGAGTGCTGGATGGCTAGATGTATTGATGCTCTGGTCAAGGTAAGGAAAGAGGCATTGGTCAGATAAACAGAGCTGAAATCAAGTGAATCCCGAGAGGTGTATAAGGGCAGCAAGTGCATCGTCAATGGGGAAATCGGGCCAGAAAAATGTGGACAAGAGATGGCTTTAGAAATTGGGTTAATGATGCATTGAAGAAATTCTACAAATCCTTTAATGGCAAAAGATTAACTAGGGAGAGAATAGTGCACCTTAAAGATCAGTACGGCTACCAATGTATGGAACCACAACAGATTTGAGGGTTACTAAACAGGTATCTCTCCTCAGTATTTAATGTGGAGGAGGTTACAAGAGCAAGAGAGTGAAGAAATATGCAGTGATCCCTTGATAAGTGCCTATATTACAAGGAGGTGTTGGACATTTTAAAACACATAAAGGTGAACTAATCCCTGGGACCTCATCAGTTGTATCTCAGATGTTTGTGGAAAGCTAGGAAATAGATTGATGTTGCATTTTGCTGATATATTTGTAACATTGATTTCCACAGGTGAGGTGTCAAAAGAGTGGAAGGCTGCTGACATAGTGTCATTATTTCAGAAAGTAAGGCAAAAAAACCCAGCAGGTAACCATAGATCAGTGAGCATGACGTCAATGGTGACTAAATTGTTGGAGGGGATTTTGAGGAAAAGGATCGATATGCATTTGGAAAGACAAGGACTGAAGAAGGCTTTGTACATTGGAGATCACATCCCACTGACTTGGTGGAATTTTTTGAGGAAGTGATGAAGATGATTGATGACGGCAGGACAGTGGATGATGTCTTTATAGAATTCAGTAAGAAAACCAAAATGTACTACATGGTAGACTGGTTAGCAACGTCAGAGTGCCTGGGATCCAGGGAGAACTCGCCTGTTAGATCCAAAATTGTCTTGAATATTGGAAACAGGGCGTGACAGAGGACATTTGTTCTTTACACTTGGAGACCTGTGACCAGTGGCGTGCCACAAAGATCAATAGTGGGTTTACTGCCTTTTGTCACTTATACAAATCATTTGCATTTGAGTATATGAAGTATGGTCAGTACATTTTTAGATAATACCAAATTTGTTGGTGTCAGCGACAGTGAAGAATGATTTCTCAGACCACAATAGGACTTTGCTTAGGTGAACTGAGGAGTGGCAGATGGAGTTTATTTTAGATAAATGTGAGGTGTAGCATTTTGGTAAGACAAATCAAGCCAAGACATGTAGGTAGGGTCCCGTCGAAAGCTGCCAATCAAGGAGAACTCCATAGAAGTTATCGAATCACTACAGTGAGGAAGCAGCCTAATCGGCCCATCGAGGCCACACTGAGCCTCTAAACAGTATCCCACTGGACAAACCCCAACCTATCTCTCTGAGCCTGCATTTTCCATGGCTAATCCACCTCGCCTACACATCCCTGGGTACTTTACGCAATTTAGCATGGCCAATCTACACTTGTCTGTATATCTTTATACTGTCGGAAGAAAACATTACATCCGGAGGAAACTCATGCAGACACGGGGAGAATGTACAAACCCCACACAGCCAGTCATTCAAGGATGGAATTAAACCCAGATTGCTGCGCTCTGAACCAGCAATGCTAGTCACTGAGCTACTGTGTCACCTTGTGGTGCAGGTTCTCCGTTCCTTGAAAGTGCCATCACAGGTAGACAGCGCAGTGAAGAAGGCATTTGGTGACCTGCCCTTTATTGGTACGTGCTTTGAGTCTAAACATTTTCACGACATGTTGCATCTGTACAGGACATTGGTTTGGCCACTTTTGTAATACTGCCTTTAATTCTGGTCTCTCTGCTGTCGGAAAGATGTTCTCAAACTTGAAAGGGTACAGACGATATTTAAAATAATGTTGCGGGTGTTGGAGGGTTAGAGTTACAGGGAGTGTTTGGATAGACTGGGGCTATTTTCAAGTTTTGAGGCTGAGGGGTGACATTGAAGAGGTATATAAAATCATGAGGGGAATAGATAAGGTAACCAGTCAACGTCTTTTCCCAGGATAGGCGAGTCCAACATTAGAAGACAAAGGTTTAAGATGAGAGGGGAAAGATTTAAATAGGGACATGAGGGACCACATTTTCACACAGAGGCAGCCGTGTCTCTGGATTGAACAGCTAAAAGAAGTGGTGGAAGCACGTACAGTTACACCATTTAAAGGGAATTTGGATGGGTACATGCATGGGAGATGTTTAGAGGGAAATAGGCCAAATGCTGAGAAGGGGAACGAGATTTATTTAGGAGATTTGGTCGACATAGACGACCGGACTGAAGGAACATTTTCTGTACTGTATATCTCTGAGACTCTATTGCCTCTTAAGTGTATAACACAGGAACAGGAGGAAGCTACTTAGCTTCTGAATTCTTGTCAGTCAGCTTGTTTGCTCAATTACTGAGAGTAAAATACAAAAATACATTATTCAGATTTTGATGGTGCTTTACAGAATCAGGAGAATTGCTTTTAGTCAACATAATCTGTAAGGAATGTGAAGAGGATATTCAGTCCATCAATTCCATTTCACAGGAGCAGGAGGTGAGCACAGAGCTATTGGAGCCTGTTACACAGGAACAGGAGGAGGACATCCATTTTCATAGACTTGTGATCAGGAGGCAGTCATTCAACTGCGTGAGACTGTGACACAGGAACAGGAGGCAGTCATTCAACTGCTCGAGGCTGGGACATAGGAACAGGAGGCAGTCACTCAACTGTTTGAGTCTGGGACACGGGAACGGGAGGGAGTCACTCAACTGCTTGAGACTGGGACATGAGAACAGGAATAGGAACAGGAGGCCGTCACAAAACTGTTCGAAACTGGGCCACAGGGAAATCTGTAGGCTAGTGAGGTCCCAGGATCCTGTTACGCAGGAACAGGAGAAGGTGCCTCACTTCCCAGCAGTATGGGACATTCGGAGAGAAGAGGAGTTTGCTTGAAACAAACATAAATACATGAATAAGTTGCATTCGTGGTCCATTTAATCCTACCCCACCATTCACGAAGAGGAAGGCTGATCTGACTGTGATTTCCTCATTCCATTTTACGGAGACTGTCCTCTCTGCAGCCTCTGCTCCATTGTTGGTCATGTTGCACACCCAGATGCTTTAACAACAGTCACCATCACTCATCCAGAAGGTCGGGTCTAAGGTTAAGTCAGGATTTGAAGGGTCCAATCTCAAGAATGAAAACACAAAATAAAGGCATTGCCAGATGTTTAATTCTCTCATATTCGCAATCAAACTCACATAAACAGCCCATCCATAACACATCAGGATGGAGCACCGTGTATATATGGCTAGCGTACTGCTGAATGCAACCCAACAATATCCAGAATGGGACTCTGTGCAGCCCACACGAATACTTGATCAAAAATCATGGGCTAAATGTCCAGCGTGGGGAGCTGTGCAGACCGCACTGATTCATTCATATATAAACACAGATTGTTCCAGTTTTAGGGAACACTGTTAGATCACTTCGCAGTGTGGGGAACCTTGCTGGAAGTGACAGGATGTGCATCTCCCATCCAGTTACAGCGCCATATTTCCACTGTACCTTGACAAGTTTTGCTGCAGATGTTAAAATCATTGCAAGTGAGAGATGTAAATGGAACCAGTTGAAATAACAATAGTTCTGATTAAGACGAGTATCACACAAGTATTTAAAGATGAAATAACTGAGATAATATCCGATGAGGTTTTGTGAACGGTGCAAAGAATTAAGAGGGGGATGGTGATGTTATAGTGGTTGCACTATAACCCTCCAAATCGTCAATGGGAATTAGAGGAACAGATATGCAGGGAAACTGGTGAGAGTAACAGGAGCATCAGGATTGTCATAATAGGTGATTTAAATTTTCCTAACATAGACTGGGACATCCAGATGGTTAAGAACTTCGATGGAACGTAATCTCTTAAGTTTGTTCAGGAAAGTTTACCCAGGCAGTATATAAAGGGCCCGACACAGGAAGGTATAAACTCGACCTACTATTGGGAAATAGGGATGGATAGGTGACGGTGGTAAAGTGGGTGAGTATTTTTGGAAAAGTGACTAGCGCTGTATTAATTTTAAAATAGTTTTGGGAGGAATAAAATTGGTCTCCAGATTCAAGTTCTAAATTGCAGCAAGGCATATTTTGTTGGAATTAGACAGGGGATTGCAGGGGTTAATTGGAGTAGTTTGTTTTCATGTAAAAGGATATTGGGCACGAGGGAGGCGTGCAAAAGTGAGATAGCTCGAGTTCAAGGTTTACATGTTCCTGCGAGGGGGAAGGGAAAGTGAGGCTGCAAGAGAGAACCCTGGATGGTAAGCGATATTGAGGGTCTAGCCAGCAAAAATTAGGCATGGCTTAGGTACAGGTAGCTGGAACCAAGGGAATCAGCAGGGCTAAAGTGGGGTATGAGATAGCCTTGGCTGAGCAGATGAGGGTGAATCCAAATTCATTATAGTAAAGAAAAAGAACAACTAGAGAGAGAATGGGCACGCATGTGTAAAACCACAAGAGATGGTTGAGGTCCTCATTTTCCCCTCTGTGTTTACCATGAAGAAAGACATGAAGACCTGTGACCTTTGAGAGGTTAGTTGGCATATCTTCGTACAGTCCATATCACTGTAGAGGTGCTGATGGATATATTAGAATGGATAAATTCAGATAAATGTCTTGGTCCTGACCAGATATATCCAAGAGCACTGTAAGAGGTGTGAGAAGACAGTTCAGGGGCCAAGGTCCCGGATGACTGGGCGGTAACAAATATAGTGCCCTTCTTCATGAAGGGCTGCAAATAAATGCCTAGGAAATATAGACCAGTAGGCTTCACATCTGTTTTCGGTAAACTACTTGAGAAGGTTCTGAGATACAAGATATGCATGCATTTGGAAAGACAGAGTTTGACTTGTAGCAGTCAGCATAGCTTGTGTGTGGCAGATCATGCCTTACAAATTTTATTCGGGTTTTTTGAGGAAGTGACCAGGAAAGCTATCGAGTGGCAGGGCGGTCGACATAATCTATATGGATTTCAGTAAGGCCTTTCGTAAGATTCCATATGAAAGGCTGCTCTAGAAGGTTAGGTCGCACGGACTCCAAGGTAAGCTGGCAATTTGGCGACGCAATTTGTTTGACATTATAAAGCAAATGGCTATGGTGGAGGTATGCTTGTCGGACTGGAGGCCTGTGACTAGTGGAGTGCCTCCGGGGTCGGTATTGTCCCCATTGCTGTGTGTTAACTAGATCAATGATTTAGACGAGAGTGCACAATGCAGGTTAGTAAGTTTGCAGATGACACTAAAATAGGAGGCATTGTTTACAGTGAGGAACGTTATCACACATTGAAGCACTACCTTGATCAGCTGGGGAAGTGGGCTGAAAAATAGCAAATGGAGTTTAATACAGATAAGTGTGACATCTTTCATTTTGGAAAATCAAATTCAGGTAGGAGTTTAATGGTGAATGAGAGGGCCTTAAGGAGTGTAGTGGAACAAAATAATGTTGGAAATCAGGTGCACGGTTGTCTGAATTTGAGTCGCAGATACACAGGACAGTGAAAAAGGCTGTTGGCACAATGGCCTACATCAGGGCATTGAGCATAGAAGTTGGGACGTTCTGTTGCCATTGTACAGAATGTTGGTAAGGCTGCAGTTGGAGTATTGTGCTCAGTTTTGTTCACCTTGCCCCAGAAAGGACATTATTGAACTAGAAAGAATGTAGAAGAAATTTACAAAGATGTTTCTTGGGCGAAAAGGTCTGCGTTATAGGGAGAGGTTGGACAGGTTAGAACATATTTCTTTACAGCGTAGAAAACTGAGGGGGATTATTTGGAAGTGTAGCTCTTATCAAGTCATGAGAACCATGCATAGGGTGAACATTTCAATTTTTTTTGCAAGGTTGGGAAACCAAGGACTAGAGGATATCTGTTAATGTTTGGAGAGGACAAAAATAAAAAGGAACCTGTGGGTCAACGTTTTTACACAGACTGTATTTTGCATATGGACTGAGCTGCCAGTGGAAGTGGTTGAGGTGGGTACAATAACATTAAAAGGGTATTTGGATAAATACATGGATAGGAAAGGAGCAAGGGCAGGGAAATGTGGTGAGTGTGGATGCACATTTTGGGCGGAATGTACCAACTGGGCCGAAGGGCCTGTTTCCATGCAGTAGAAACGTATGGCGGTAAATACGTGTGTTTCGGGATAGAGACAGAGAGGGACAGACTGAGAAAAAATGTCATGGAAAGATATGTTCACAGGTTTCAGAATGCTGATATGAAGACATTTCGATAATATCATGCAACACGGGTCAGTATTATGAAGACTTATGCGTGAATGGAATATTGCTGTGAGTTCAGTCGATGGAGAGTTTTGAATGAGCATTTGTTCTGCAGCTTTGTAACTGGGAGTGAGGACAGCAGAGTCTTTGGCTCATTGAACTGTATAAAACAGTAATTTGTCTCAGTGTCATTTTCATTGAGTGTGACAGAGGGATTGTCTGAGCTGAGCTAGTTTCCTGGTGCTATCTTATCGAACTCACCTTATTAAATACCACCGATCTCACCCAACTCTCCTTGAATTCCAGCCCGATTCTCCCACCCATTATGATTGGAGGTACTCTGTGTAGTATCTGCGGCCTGAAGAAATGTCCAGCAAAACAGACAAGCATCAATAACCTTCCCCGCTCTTTCAGGGTAATTGGTCACTGTACTCTCTCTGTTCCCTCACACTCACTGTATATCTGTTATAGCACGACACAGGCTCATGCTCCACCAGTCTCACTGCCGCATGCAACAGCTTCGCTCTCTCTCTCTCGACTTTGTAATACCCCCCACACAGTTAGAGAATATTCCGGAGAATACCCAATATGGAATGTTCCAGATAGTGTTCCAAATAATGCCCAGTTTCAGGAAAATGGCAGTGCCCAAGTGTGTAACCACATAAGAGGAAGGAGTAGAGATGCACGTTTTCCACAGCACACAGCCATTCAGCCCTTCAAATGTGCTCTAGCATTTAATAAGTTCCAGGCTGATCTGATGCTTTTCTCAGAGACAGGAGTTTTCAGTCATTCAACACTCTGGGTTCCTGTCACTGTCCAGACGGCACTCAGGCACTTTTATCCCAATTTTCTTCAAGCGCCTGTTTGAGGGCATTTCCCATGGAAAGCACTCTCGTAACAGTATATTCCATCAACTGTATACTTTCATGCAACAGTCAGCATGCTTTATACAAACCAAACAAAAATATACTCTAATTTTATGGTTATAGATATCCAATCACACTGTGTAGTTCTGGTTATTTCAGTTGACTCACCTTAATGATATTAAACCAAAAACATATTCTAAACACGTCTTGTTACACTATACAATTTTGAGCAGAGAACGTTTTTACCCTCAGCCGTTATCTGACTTGTACCACTTTCCTTGTATGAATGTTTCTCTTGCCCTTTGTCTGTGACTGTTTCTGTGTGTAACAGTTACACAGTCTCACACTGAGTTGGTTGGACGGCTGGTTTGTGATGTAGAGGGAAGCCAATAGCGCAGGTTCAGTTCCTCACACTGACAGAGCTTACCAAGAAGGGGACGCTCTCTCAACCTCACCCCATCACCCGAGGTGTGGTGACCCTCAGGATAAACCACCATGAGTGGTCTCTCGAATGAGAGTTCTTTGGGACTCTATTCTATCAATGCTAGACATTTCAATACGTTTATAAATACCTTTATTGAAAAAGAGAATTTTAATATTTTAATAAACCAATAACAACACAACTCAAGTAACAGATCAAAATTACACCCATGTGCATGTACATGCAAAACAAGTTAAAAACACTAAACGGACAGAAGAAAAACAAAAATAAACAGTAAATAATGAATAAATAATGCAGCTCAGCGTAACAAAATGATAGCTGTCGTTCTTCAAGAGCATTAACTGATATCCCTTTTTATGTTCTTCCTCATTAGATAATATCGTCATGGCTGTATAAAAACCTTTCTGAGAGTGGCAGATAAGCCTGTCTCACGGTAATTCAAAGAGGTCTGCCATGGTCTTCTATAAATCTCTGTTTTGGTGCACCATGCTGGTGAGAAAGGCCAAAGGGATATTCTCCATGAAGAGCTTACGACGATCCAAAGACCCGGGCGGGGGGTGGGGGAGGGGGGTGGGAGGGGGTGATTCAGACATCCAACACAACAGAATGCTTTTCCTAGCACAGAACGTAAGGATATTTTTTTCACTTGTGCATCTGTGTAAAGTACCCTGGGCAGGCCCAGGAAAAGATAAACCAGATCCATCCCCAATTCAGTCCCCTCGACCCACTCGATCACACCTGACACAGTGCTCCAATATATATGAAGCCTGCAGCAGGAACACAAGCAATGGGTAAGAGTGCCTGTAATCAATCTGCATTTAGGACATGCTGAAGATAATCCCACTTTGAATTTTAGGAGATACTCTAGGGTCAGATAGACCCTATGAAGAATTTTCAACTGCATGGAATGGGTACTATTACAGATGAAATTCTTCGAGCATTTTCACAAATATCCTCCCATGGCTCCGAAGTGTTCTGAACCAAGGGTACTGACAGAGAGTGTATTCTAAACAATAAGCACCCTCTTCTCTCTATCGGATCTGTAAGCGTCTGGTAAAAGTGTGTTTTTTTTTAAATAAAATCTCTGATTTGGAAAAGAAAGAGAAGAGGTCTCTACTAGCCAGTCCATACGTACGAGTTATTTGATCAAATTACATCATTGATTCTCCCTAAAATAGCACGAGGTGACTCAATGGTGAGCATTGCTGCCTCACAGCACCAGGTTCGCGAGTTTGGTTCCGTCCTTGGGTGCCTGGCTGTGAGGAGTTAACATATTCTTGCCGCGTCTGAGTGGGTTTCCTCCCGCAGTCCAAAGATGTGCTGGTTAGATGAATTGATTATTGATAAATCATCCATAGTTTTCAGTGATGGGTAGGTTTGGTCATTAGTCAGGGGTAATATAGGATGGTAGGAGAATGGGTCTGGGTGGGCTACTCTTCAAAGGGTCAAAGTGGACTTGCTGGACCCAAGCGCTTGTATCCACACTGTAAGGATTCTACCAATTCTAAATCACTCCAGCAAGGCACACCCCTTGCTGCCCACAGTTTAAACCTGATATCCATTATCCCAGGATGACAACCCGGTATACCAATTATAGGGGTAAGATACATGGTTTTGGCTGTATTGCCCTCAATTGGACACATTGTCATTCATGCTTTAACAGTATTGATAATTATTGGGTTATGACAATACTCCATAAATGTTCTCATTTGGTCTAAGACCAGTAGACTAATAACGGTTCACTTTGTCTGAGAGGGTTCAATATCTAATCCTATTGACGCCGAGTTCGCAGCGGCCCAGACACTAAAATAGGTTAACAAAAGACCTTAATTCATAGCTTTTAATCATGGAGATCTACTCCCCACAATATGGGATAGTTACAATTTGGTTAGCGTGATAGAGAGTCGTTTATGGTGTCAAATGAAAGAGCTAAACCAGCCATAAAATCTCCTAAATGTCTGTCTGGGAAACATCAAAGGAAGCATTCACACGGGGTGTAGTAAATGAGGTAGGACATGCATTTTAAGAACAGCTATGCGACCCCTAGCCAGGATATCGGAGGTGCCTCCCTTCTTTGAAGGTCTTGTTTAATTTTTCAAAAAAATGGACATAGTTCACGTTAAATAAATGAACAAAAACGGATGTAATGATTATGCTGAAATAGAGAAACCCCCCCCCCCCCCGTCCATTTAAAAAGAAAGCAGGATTTACCCTGAAAATCTACATTTTCGTAAGACCTCCATAGGCATGATCTCCAACTTTGTAAAATTAATCTTAAAGCCCAAAAGCGCGACGAGCGAATTAATGCATTGCGTCACGTGAGCTGCCGAAATTGCGGGATTTGACAAAAATATAAGACCTTCATCTGCAAACAACATAATCTTATGTGACTTCTATCCCACTTCTGGGGCAGGTATGTTGGGGGTAATATTACCAAATGTGCAGGATGCCAACGAATCTAAGATTGTTGCAGGGATGGGGAATAGATCAACCCTCGTGTGCTATTTATGCGGGTTCAAGAAGAAAATAAAATCTCCACTTGTGAAGTAGAACTGCCTCCAGACATCCACTAGCTCTAATTCTGCACACAAATCCACTAATTATTTACATTATAACGAGGGTATTGGGGACCTTTGGACATACTGTCCACCGTGGGGTGCATAAGACAGTTGAAATATCCTTCTACAATAATGTGCCACGATGCAAGATAACTGAATTTGGGAAATGCACCTACCAGGATTTTAAGAGGGTGCACTGGGTGGCAATTCAAAATACTGTATTAATTCCCATAGTTCAAGGCTTTGAGGATTATCATCCTTCCATGAGTGTTTAATACAATCTACTAATTTAAATTCAAGATTCTTACTAAACATTATGACTATTCCCCTACTCCTAGTATTAAAAAACGCGAACTAAACCCGATCAAAGCCGCCCTGCTGTAACATCAAATGTTCCTTGTCATCACGGTGCATCTCCTGGAATAGAGCAACATCCATCCTATGTTTTTTAAGACGAGAAATTACATTTTTCCTCTTGACTGGCAGATCACTGCCCTTAATGTCTCAGGTACATCATCTAAGCACATAATAATCCATAATACAGCGCAGCAACATTTGAATTCGACAGAGTTTCACATCGAATTACACATCCCTGAGCATTACTGATGAAAGACTCAGCGACCCTAAAAAGGATACAAACTATTACTACTACAACTAACAAGCTCGCAAAATTTTCCAAAGCTAAACACATAAAAAAACAACGAACGAAACAAAATCCCAAGTGCCAATGACACTTTATAGGGGAATTTACCAGCCCACTGTGGACGCTTACATATCCAAAAGCTTTATCTTCTCCCCGCTACCAATATGGCATTCAGGGCAATTAATATCAAAACACAGGCTTCAACTGTCCTTCGGTCGGCATTTTGTCATCACAACTACTTTTATAACTCCCTCCAGCTTGAGCTACACCTCAGACATAAGAAAATAAAGAGAAAACGAGTAGTAATACTAATGAAGAAGTTAAAAGTGTTACCTCTACCCATACCCGACTATAATTTAACACTGGTTAATACCAGAAAAATCCAACAAAATTTCTTTAAGGGAGAAACATGATTATTTAAACATCCAGGATACTTTAAAATTTCCACGAAGTTTTCGCTTTTCCTGGAGAATCAGACGAGTTCATGGATCAATTCAAAGCAATACGGAGCACCGCTGGGAACCTTAAGGAATACTGAATCCAGAGTTCCCTTACTCTTCTCTTGATATCATTAAAAGATTTTTTTCCTGAATCACCGATGCTGAAAAGTCCCGAAAGAACATAACCCTGGAGCTCTCGTGAATTAAAGCCATCGGAAACCACACTGAGCTTCCATCAGTCTTTGTTTATCCCTGTAACTATGTAACCGCACAAGGACGGGGCAAAGGCGTTGGTCTGAGTCTAACCGCCGTGCCGTAACCCAATGAACTGACTTCACCCGTCCCTCTTCAGCTTCGAAGTGAAGGAATCACACCAGCCAGATGAAAGCTGACCACCTGCCGTCTGGCCCAGCAGATCGACGATGTGAACATTCTTCATCCTGTCATCTTGTTCAGTTAAGGTATGGTCCTGTATTTCAAGGGGGAGGATCCTCTCCCGAGAGGAATTGATCACAGTCTCTGTCAATGCAGTTCAGCACTTGACATTGTATTGCTGCTTATGTTTTTGGAGCACGTCTGACAGCGGTTCTAGCCACGGCTGAACTTCTGTTCAGTCATGCCTTCAATCATTTCACTTAAGTAGGTGAACTCAGTGACCAAGGCCTGGTGAGTAACTGGGTCCATGGAACGAGCAGAGTGGGTTTCAGCTACAGCCTGAGGCAGGCTCGATGCTTCTGACGGGTGCACCATGTGTTGGGACTTGCTGATCCTTTCCCATGTTTTGTCAATTCCACTTGACAAAACGGGATAGTAAAGATGATATCGCTCTTTTAGTGTTGAATGTTAAGTAACAGGCTGGTATGGGGTGGGTTAGAGAACCACTTCGCCTGTGCTGTGATGCAGACCCAGTAAAACAGACCTCCCGGATTGCCGCCATCTGGGCTTCCCCCTTAACATTTTATTGATATTACCATTTAATTTTGAATTATATTCCTAGATGTTCTGGAGCAGTGTCATTTGGTACCACTGTCTATATTTCCCCTACAATGCACATTCCTGCCAATCCCTGATAATCCTCGGCACCGTTATTATTTATAAACCTTCTGTCTGTGCCTCAAAAATATACAATATCTCTGCCTCCAGTGCTCTGTGGGGAAGAGAGTTACAAAGAACCACAACACTAAGAAAACAAAAATAAATCTCAAGATCTGAGTGTGAGATTATTTTTTACTTTGTCTCCTTATCCGAGAAAGAATATAATTACATTGGAAGCAGTTCAGAGATGTTTCACTTCACACATTCCAGGAATTAGTACCTTATATTATGAAGGATTTAACAGGTCACTCTTGGAAAGAGAAATTATCTTATTGAAACATACAAGACCTAGACGAGAGTGGATTAGATAGATACCCACTGGGTATAGTCCAAATTTCTTGTCATTTTCACAGAATCTCTACAATGTGGAAGCAGGACATCCCATCCATCAAGTCCACATTGACCCTCCAAACAGCATCCACCAGACCTGCCCTCCTACCCTATCCAAGTAACCCTGCATTTCCCATGACTAACCTACCTAACCTCCACATCCCTGGGCACGATGGGCAATTTAGCCTGGCCAATACACTCTAAGCTGCGGATCGTTGGACTGTTAGAGGAAATTGGAGCATTGGGAGGAAACCCACACAGAAAATTGCAGAGAGAATGCTCAAACTCCACACATAGCGCGTCGCCTGAGGTTATATTGAACGCAGCTCCTTGATGATGGGAGGTAGCAGTGCTAATCAGATATCCACCAGATATCCACCATGCACAGTTCTATTAGTTATTTGTGGCTGACTAAAGAAATCTGCCTGACTTGTTTCTGTCACTGAACCTGACGCAGTCTGAGAACTTTATGATCGTCCATATCACCAACCGGGTTACATTTAAAGTTTACTAGGAGAATAGTTCATCCACTTTACTAACACCTTCCACCCCGATTTCAAATTTACCTGGACGGTCTCAGACACCTCCCTCCCCTTCCTAGTCCTCTCCATTTCTATATTGGATCACCGACTCAACACGGATGTTTACTATAAACCGAATGACTCCCACAGCTACCTAGAGTACACCTCCTCCCACCCTACCCCATGTAAAAACGCCATTCCATGTTCCTAATTCCTTCGCCTCCACCGCATCTGCTCCCAGGAGGTCCAATTCCAATACTGAACAATCCAAATGGCCTCCTTCTTCAAAGACCGCAATTTCCCCTCAGATATGATTAACGATGCTCCTCACCGCATCTTCTCCACTTCCCGCTCCTCCGCCCGTGAACCCCGCCCCTCCAATCGCCAAAAGGACAGTTCCCCACTGGTCCTCACCTACCACCCCACCAACCTCCAGATACATTGTTTCATCCTTCGTCATTTCCGCCACCTCCAAACAGACCTCACCACCAAGGATATATTTCCTTCCCCACTCCTATCAGTGTTCTGGAAAGACCACTCCCTCCGCGACTCCCTCATCAGACCCACACCCCCACCAACCCAATCTCCACTCCTGGCACCTTCCCCTGGAACCGCAAGAAATGCAAAACATGCGCCCACACCTCCCCCTCACTTTCCCCCAAGGCCCCAAGGGATCCTTCCATATCTGTCAGAAATTCACCTGCACCTCCACACACATCATTTCCTGCATCCGCTGCACTCGATGTGGCCTACTATACATTGGGGAGACAGGCCGCCTATTTGCAGAACCTTTCAGAGAACACCTCTGGGGCACCCGCATCAACCAACCCAAACGCCCTGTGGCTGAACACTTTAACTACCACTCTCACTCCGCCACAGTCATGGAGGTCCTTGGCGTCCTCCATCGCCAGACCCTGGCAAGATGACGCCTGGAGGAAGAGCACCTCATCTTCCGCCTAAGAACCTTGCAACCACAAGGGATGAATGCAGATTTCTCCAGCTTCTTCATTTCCCCTCCCCCCACCTTTTCTCAGTTCCTCAGACTCAGCACCGCCTTCTTGAGTTGCAATCTTCTTCCCGACCTCTCCGCCCCACCCCTCTCCGGCCTATCACCTTCACTTTAACCTCCTTCCACCTATCGTATTCCCAACGCCCCTCCCCCAAGTCTCTCCTCCCTACCTTTTATATTGGCCTGCTTGGCATACCCTCCTCATTGCTGAAGAAGGGCATATGCCCGAAACGTCGATTCTCCTGCTCCTTTGCTACTGCCTGACCTGCTGCGCTTTTCCAGCAATACATTTTTAAGCTACATTAAATTTGTTGGGAGCAGTGGAGGAGTGGAATAAAAATGAAAAAGTGACACCTTCCAACCTCAGTCAGTGCAGGAATTCGGAGAAATTTTCCAAGTGGGAATTTATTCCAGTGGGAATTCTCTTTCCCAGAAGTTTGGGATGGCTGAATCTTTATATTATATCGAGGCTGGCTTCGATATAATATAAAATGATTTTCCGCAAACAGGTGAATCAGGGATAATGGCGCATCCGGAGCAAAGTGCAACTGGGAACACAATGAGATGAACCACAACCTTATTTACTGGTGGAGTAGTGTCAATGGGCCGAATGGCCCACTCATGTCCCTCAGCCCCATATTCTGATGTTATGTTCAACCATTCGGACCGGCTGCACAAAAGCACATCGAGGCCACTCCGATGGTTAGGTGTTGTTTCGGAAAAGTACTTGGAAAATCCAGCCTGGGTCAGGAAGCAGTCCGCACCCCCAAGATCTCTTTCTAGGCTTCCCCTCTCTGTAACCTCTGCTCCAGATTTGGGTCATGTTACAAATCTAGATACGCTGGGTATACAGCGCCCATACCCCACCTATGGTTAACCCAAACAAATAATCTGTTGTCCCTGAATTCAACATTGTGCAACACGACTTCCAGGAAAATAACCTGTTAGTTTCCAATAGCGTAACATGTGAAATTAATAAATAGGAACGGAAGTAGGTGATTCGCCCCATCAAGCTTGCCCTGTCATAAAATAAGAACATGGCTGATCTACTGCAGGCCTCAACTCCACTTTACTGCCGACTCCTGTATCTCTCCACATCTCTCTGGTTTAGGAAATTCCAGATATTCACTACTTTCTGAGAGAAGACATCACTTTGTATCTCAGATTGAAATCGATGTTCCATATTCGGTGTCTTTATCATCAAGTTCGACACTCTGCCCAGGAATGGGAGCAACTTCTCAACATCTACTTTTTCAAAACCGCTCCGTATCTTGTATATTTCAGCAGTATCCCTCTTCATTCATTTAAACCCCAATGAATAATCACCTCACCATTATAGAGATTCTGAATAACTCAACCTATTCATCTCTGGAAGCCGTTTAATTATTCAACCTAGTTATTTGCTGCATCAGCATGCTGACGTTATGTTTCATACACAGGAAGACTCCAATCACTTTATACTCCTTTTCTGCAAGTCCTTTCTATTAAATAACAGCCAGTCTTTTGGTTCTCAATATCTTTCACAAACTCGGATGTATATTGCACTCAGCTCCCTCCTTCAGGCTGTCAGTATAGATTACAATAACTGATGCCATCGGACTGATATGTGTGGTGCTCCAGCAGATACACATTTATCATAAAGATCCATTAATCCTGAATCTCCGATTTATATGTGTTAACCAATCACCATCGCATGTTAATACATTATCCATCATCCTACGAGCTTCCTGCTTGAGTAAGATCTTTTATTTTGTAATACCCTGCGGAAAATCAGTGGAAAGCCTCTTGTCTACCAGATCCCCTTTATCAAGTCCGCTTGATATATTCTCAGGCATCTCTAGAAATCTTTACATGATCTTATAGGGCAAAACATAATTTCCATTTCATAAACCCACACTGACACTGCGTGAAGCTTTTCTTAATATCCATGCTGGCCAGGTTTTCCAAACTGAACTAGCCCCATTTGCTTTCATTTGGCCTATAGGCCTCGAAATGTTTCCCATTCGTTATAAATGTTGTAGCTGTACTGGCATCTACCACTCTTCCTCTGACAGCTCGTTCAATACCCATACCACTCTCTATAAAAACACTGCTCCTGCGTCCCTTTTAAATCTTCCCCCTTTCACCTTAAACCTATGCCTTCTATGGGTGAACTCTCCCATCCTGTGTAAAAGCCCTTGGCTATTCACCCGATGCATTCATCTCATGATTTCATAAACTTCTATAACGTCAGCCGACAACCTTCTATACTCCATCTGATAGTAACTTCAAGAACAAGCATTTAAAGATAACTGCTGCAAATGTGAAACTATATTAAACATTACAGTAAAACAATGCTCAGCCAAAACTTCATACTATTATTTGTTTTTCTCCTTATTACAATACTGAGGTAGCATGAAACGCTAATTTAGTGCCAATAACAAGTCACACACCTGAATTTATTTGTCTAATGGGGGTGATGATCTCGACAATGAAAACGTATCTATGGCCAGATCTATATAATAATACATAGTCAACATTCCCCCTCCTTGTTGTGGTTCTGTTCGCCGAGCTGGAAGTTTTTGTTGCAAACGTTTCGTCCCCTGGCGAGGCGACATCATCAGTGCTGGGGAGCCTCCTGCGAAGCGCTTCTTTGATGTTTCCTCCGGTGTTTATAGTGGTCTGTCCCGAAATAACACGACCAGCTATCCTTAGTAGCCACACACACAGACAACAAGCAACATGAATTCGACTGGGACAACACTACTATCATAGGGCAAGCCAGACAGAACAGCCAGGGAATTCCTAGAGGCATGGCACTCATCCACAAACACCATCAACAAAGACATCGACCTGGACCCAATATACCGACCACTACAGCGGACAGCTGAAACTGACAACCGGAAGCGGCAGGGACAGACCACTATAAACACCGGAGGAAACAACAAAGAAGCGCTTCGCAGGAGGCTCCCAACTCGTTCCGTGGTCTTTCTCTTAGGCATCTATTGATGAAGTTGATGAAATTCCCCCTCCTGGCCTCCCAATGACCTTGTGCGCTTGTGTCTTCCTTACTTTGCACTGAATAGAGAGAACCCCTTTCGTCATCGCATCTTAATTTAAACCCGTTCACAGAATCTGCTTTTCTCTTTTGCCAAACACTTTCCCTTGTCACTCATTCCCCAACTCTGGCTAGGGATTAAAAACACATTTTCCAATCATTTTCAGTTCTGAAGAAGTGTCACACTAGATTGAAACACTGTTCTCTGTCTCTGCAGATGTTGACAGACCTGCTGGTTTCTCCAGAAACGAATAAGGAACAGAACTAATTTTCAATTAAATAATAACGATCGATACTGGAAATAAAAGTACCAAAATTTGCTGGAAAAACTGGGAGCTTTGTAAAAGGTTCACTGGACCTGAACGTTTATATCTGCATTCACTCCATAAAATGCTGCAACATCTTCAGCAATTTCTTCAGCAGTTTCTGTTTTTGAACAATTTCCAACGACATATGTCAAAGGTCCCCAAACATCCTGTCCAACATGGAGCGCCTTACATGGGAACTGAACGATAACGCATGGTGACAATTTCCATGACTCTGAAACTGCATAAGGCTGGCATCACTGCCCCTGCAGAGCTCTGAATCATCGTCAGAGAGAAAACAGAAGGAAACACATTCACTTCAAATACAGAAGATGACATTACTGAAAGGAAAAGATTTAGATTCGTACCTTAAATTGATTGAGTTAAAGTAACAAATTGGAGGTGTGACACCAAGGAAAGAATTTCAGCAGAATGAGAATATGAAAATGGAATTGTTACCGCATCAGAAACCACAGTAGGTCAGTGAATACAGGGCTGTTGGGCGAATGGGTTTCGGTGTGAACTGGGGGACAGTCAGTGAAACTGAAATGTAGATATTGCAGCTTAAACTGGGTTATCATCTGAAGCTGTAGGTCACAGCAGCAACAGCAGAAACAGAATTGTATTCAATGACAATCTGTAACCTTTCCCTCAGGATAATTCCTCAGTCCACTATTACCCTCAAGCCGATCTATAGTTCAGTGATGAGTGTGGGTGAACAAGCCAGGGTCAGTTCCATGTGTACCTTTACCTTATGACAACCCATTAAAGCTACCACAATTGGCTAGTTACTCTCGAAACAGCAGAACTCACATCTGGTACAGAGGCAGAAATGATACCACGAGTAACAAATCAGATCTAAGCACTGTCATCCTGCCAAATCCAAGCATAAATGTCGATGGATTATTAAACGACTTACTGGAGGAGAGGACTCCACAAATATCCCCAACCGAAATAATGGAACAGTCCTGTACATCAGTGCAAAAGTCAAGTATGTGGTGTCTGCACTATCCTCAGCCAGACGTGTTGAGTGGATGATCCAACTACCCTATCATGATGCCCACAGAATCACAGATGGCAGTCTTCAACCAATTCGATCCGCTGCACATGACATGAAGAAACCGCTGAACAAAATAGATACAAAAAAGGCAATGGGCCCTGACCTCATTCCTCCAATCGGACTGAAGACTTGTGCTGCACAACAAGCCGTGTCACTGGGGAAGCTGTTTCATTCCAGCTCCAACTCTGACATCTCCCTGGCAATGTGGAAAATTACTCAGCTATGCCCAGTTTCCTAAGAGGGGAATAAATACAATCTGGCCAATTACCACCCCATCAGTCCCATCACGACAGTCAAATTGGTGGGAGTTCTATTTGACAGAGCTGTCAATGGCATAGAAAAACCTGCTCAGAATGGTTTCAGATAGGTCTCCATGTGGAGATGATGCTATTGAGGAATTGTCATTGGATTACTAATACAGACCAGGCTCATGGTTGGGCATCTGGTGGAAGATAAAAACAATTATTAACATATCAAGACCTAAAATCTGGTTCAGTAACAGTGATCTTGAGTCCAATGTTGATTGTAAACATTGATCTCCTTACCAATGTACATTCAGGAAATGAATCTCCGTGCTTTCCTGGTCTAGCCTAAAAGTGACTCCAGACACACAGCCATGTGATAAACTCTTCAATATTCTCTGAAACTGACAAGCAAGACACTCAATTGTATCAACTGCTCTGAGCTCTAAAAGGATACACCCGGAGAGAAAATCTGGATCCAACCTTGGTGCCGGAAAAGGGAACGGGAAACAGTCCTGTTGACCCTGCAGAGACCTCCTTGCTAACATCTGACGGTATGTGAAAATATTTACTGAACTTTCCCACACACTGTACAGGAACATCGGGAAATGAGTACGTCACACAACACATTGAGCTTTCTCTGTGCTAGTTAATGTTCGAACATCTCCTTAATGCAGTTTGACCCATACAATATTCATATCCCTTAATAGGTTTAAACATTGTGAAATATGAAGTGAGAACTGTTGTAGTCCCTTCAGCCCATCAATTTTGCTCCTCCATTCAATAAGCAGGCAATTCTCAGATAACGCGTGTTGATTAAATACAATGCAATATAATTCATGAACCTTTTCCCATAAAGTGAACTCCCGTTCATTGTGACGCAATTCCTTGCCAGGAACCAGCTGAACAGCAAAATCAAGCCTCAGCATCTTCTGTCTGCAAAATGTACAAACAAAGTGTTCAGCTAAAACAGGAATGCAATCCGCTCTGGAAGCCTAGAAACTGAATCTGAAACGGGGAATTTTAGTATCCATTTAGAAAGAACTTTATTTCAAACTGTGGGGAGAATCTTCAGGAGAACTGGAGTTTCCCCATCGGCATCACATGGTCAGTCCGCTCCACGCGCTTTCTGGTGAAGAGTGTGGTGAAAGGTACACTGCTGTAGTCAGTGACTGTAGTTTGAAAGTGTTGCATTTACAGCACTGTTTTATTACAATATGTGACTTAAAGGTTTATTTAGACTGTGCTGTTATGTGTGTTAAACTAAATTAATTTTTTGGCTCACTAATATTTTTGGGGGTTCGCCCCTTACCCTCTTTTTCCCATAGACGCCATTATTAATATTGCACGATTTTGCACAACACGGTGTTGCACAGGAACACAGCTACTGAATTATTGGAGAACAACCTGGACTGATAGCTGATGTTCTATCTTCTCATGATACTCCTGCTCTCTCCCTATCCTTTTAATTTCCAGAAATCCTTATTTATATTCAGTGCCTAGGTTTCCACAGCCTGAGCTGGGAGAGAGTACTCCTGGTTCGCCAGTCTCTGAGTGAAGACATTCATTCTCATCTCAATGCAAAGTGGCCTGTCTGTACTTAATGCTGTGGCCCCTTGTTTGAGGCGTCCAAGCCAGCTTCCAATCTGTCTCGCCCTGTCAGAGTTTTATATATTTCACTGTGATCACCACTCATTTTCCTAAGTCCCACGGAATACAGGTCCAGTTGCCCAAAACTCTGCTCCCACAACAAGCCTGTCATCCCAGAGATCAGTCAGGTCATCCTTCGCTGCTTTCCCTCAATGTCAGGTTTGTCCTGTATTGGGTAAGGAGACCAAAACTGCACACAATACTGTACAATGTTCGAGATGCGGTCTCACCAAGGCCCTGTACAGCTGCAGTAAGATACTCTTACTCCTGTACTCAATTCCCCTGCAATGAAGGTGAGTACACCATTTATCTGTCTACCTGCTCTCTGCTCCTACTATATTGCTTTAGTGACTGGTGTACAAGGTGATCCAGATTCTTTTCAATGTTACAGCTCCCCACTTGCTGTGTTTATATACACTGGTCAGCGTGTCAATGCCATTCCCAGTATTGACTTCTGGCTTCAGACTCACTGTCCTGCATGTACGCAGAGGGTTGCGCAGAAATAAATGAAAATGCAGCTTAAGTTCCTTTCTAGAACAACATCTTTCAAACATTCCCTTTTCAAATGAGAGGCTGCCATTATATTGTTCCCATCAAAGTACACAACATCTCATCTCTCCCATTGCTGTCCATCTGCCACTTATTTCCCCAGTAATTTCACTTGTCTCAGTCACTTTGGAGCTTTTTTACATCTTCCTCACCAACTCACATGCTGACATCGTATTGTGCTGTCAGCAGACTTAGGAATATTGCATTTGAGCCCGTCAACCAAATAGATGGTGTATTGGGAATAGCTGCGGCCCAAGACACGATCCTTGCTATATCCTCCTAACCTTGCATTTTAAAAAAAATGTTGTTTTATTTCTGCGCAGTGTTTCCTGCCAGCTCTCCCATTCTAAAACCATGACCATATGTTAGACTCAGTCCCACAGGATTCGAATTCGCACAATTGGCTTGGGGCTGTATCAAAAATCTTTCTGAGATTCCACTCGTATTACATTGATAACTTCTCCATAATGTTGCTAAAAGCCACTTTCTCAAACATGATTCCCATTTCATAAATCTCTTTGTCCATGTCCATTAATTTCATTCCGATACTTTCTCTAAACTGTTTAATTGCTAATTTCATTATCTTCCCTTTATCTCACCAGACTAAAGATCTCTAGTATTGCTAGGAAGTTTTCTTTTTTATTTTGTTTTCCTCTGTGAAGGCATAACTGAAACTTTTGTTCCATAGTTCTACCATTTCCCGGTCCTCAATTATCTGACATCAAACTGTAAGAAAGCTGCACATTTCTTCTGTTAATTTTGCCATTGACTTATTTTCTTAAAATATCGCAAGTTCTGTGTTATAAACTTTGTTAAGACATTCTTCAGAAAGCTATCAATTCCTATTTTAAGGTACTCACTGAGTGGCCTTCTACAGCCATACAATCACAGAAGCAAAGTCTCTGCACTATTAGAAATCCAGCATGGTCTACATAAGGACCCACTTTCCGACACAATACGCCTAGCAGCGAATCTTAAGGCATTTCAAGTGCACAGCCGTGTATTTTCTAATGGTTTTGAGTTTGCCATGACATTTCCCATCTCAAGAAGTGCACTTCAGACCCCAATACACACTGGCTGAAAAGCAATCCTCAAATCCTCATTAAACCGCAACCCCTTCACTTTAAAAGTGTGCCCGTTTGACTAAAAGGAACAGCTGCTGTCCACCCACCCCGTCCATGCTCCTCGTAATCCTATCCTTCTGAATACGTCCCCCTCAGCCTCGTCTCCTCCAAACTAAACAACCCAAGCTTATCCAGCCTCTCTCCATAGCTGATATGCTCCATCCCAGGGAACATTCTGGTGAATCTCCTCTGCAAACCCTCCCGTGCAGTCACATCCTTCCTGTAATGTGGTTCCCAGAACAACACACAGTATTCCATCTTGGCATCACCAAAGTTCCGCATAGCTCTTATAATCTGAGCCTCAATGAATCAAGGTTATGTTCACAGTCCATTATGCTTTCCCAAATTGTGTATGAACCTGTCCACTCACATTCAGGTATGTGTGGAGACGCACCCTCTGACCTTCCTAATGTGCTCCCATTCATTGGTTCATTCTTCCAAAGTGTATCACCTCATATTTATCAGGGTTACATTCCATCTGCCATTGATCTTCTCAGCTGACCATTCCATCTGTATCTTGCCGTAACTTAAGGCCTTCCTCCTCACTGCCAGCCAACGGCCAATCTGTTTCTCAAACACAAACTTACTTATCACACTCTCCAACCATCGTCCATATTCACAGCTACATCATTTATGAGTACCACAAGTATTAAAGTTGAAAATCACACAACATCAGGTTAGAATCCAACAGGTTTATTCGGAGGCACCAGTTTTCGAAGCACTACTTCTTCATCAGGTGATTGTGCGCTTTGATGAAGAAGCAGCACTTCGAAAGCTAGTGCCGCCGAATAAACCTGTTGGACTCTAACCTGGCGTTATGAGATTTACAGCATTGTCCAAACAGTCCAACACCAGCACCTCCGAATCAAAACAATAAGAGATACAGCACTGATCCCTGTGGTATACCATTGGACACTGGCCTCCAGTCACACAAGCAGTCAACCACCACCTTGTGTCTCCCAGCACTAAACTTCATTTGGATGCAATTTGGCAAGTCACTAATGAGACCTACCTGTTCTCTGGTTATTCTGTTCCGCTGGACACACTTGTACAATATCTGGTAATTCTCCCGAATATTGCCCTGCCAGCAGGTTTCTATGCCCCTGTGTTAGTTAGTCCCCTACGCGTGCAGAATTTCCTCCTTATTGCAGTCTTAAATGGTCTGTCCTTTATCCTGCCATTATTTCTCTTGAATGTGGATTAGGCAGCCGGAGATACATCATGTTAATTTCCAACTTGTCACATGCTTTGTGAATTTTATACATTTCACAGTGACCCATCTCTCATTCTTTGAAACTCTAGAGAACACAGGCCCAGTTTCCTCATCACGCAATCTCGCCAACTGAGGGATTAATCTGGAGAATGTCCATTGAACTTCCTCTGTGATCAGTATATTATTTCTCCGATTTGGTGACTAAAACTGTACTTAGTATTCCAGGTACAGTTCTCACGCTGTTAAACTGTTTCAACATGTCTTTACATCTATATTCTGACTCCCTTAAAGCAAGGCAATCCAAACTTTAACTTACCACTTGCATATATCCCTCCAAATACCCTTCACATTCATTGCATTTACGAACTCATTGTGTGAGTTCTTCTAGAAAGCCTTCTGATAATCGAAAATATGCCAATTGTACTGGTTCCCCATTATCTATGCAGTAAGAATCAACTTCAAACAATTCCAAAGCTTGTCAAGTATGATTTCCCTTTCAGAAATGCATACTGATTCTCTAATGTTGCTGTTAATTTCTAAATAACGAATGTCACATCCTATATAATAGACTCCAACAGTTTCCCCACAAATGTCAAGTTAATTGGTCTGCAGTTCTCCACACTAACTCGTCTTCTCTTTGT
>NC_057717.1:14050974-14102974 GCF_004010195.1 Chiloscyllium plagiosum
GCTGCAGAGTTGGGCAGAAAGGTGGCAAAAGGAGTTCAATGTAGGTAAGTGTGAAGTGATTCACTTTGGTAAGAGTAACAAGAAGATGGGGTACTGGGCTAATGGTCGGATACTTGGTAGTGTGGATGAGCAGAGGGATCTTGGTGTACATGTACACAGATCTCTGAAAGTTGCCACCAAGGCAACTCGTGCTGTGAAGAAGGCATATGGCGTACTGGCTTTTATTGGTAGAGGAATTGAGTTCTGGAGTCCTGAGGTCATGTTTCAGTTGTATACGCCTCTGGTGCGGCCACATCTGGAGTATTGTGTGCAGTGTTGGTCGCCATACTATAGGAAGGATGTGGAGGCACTGGAACGGGTGCAGAGGAAGCTTACCAGGATGTTGCCAGGTATGGTAGGAAGATGGTATGAGGAAAGGCTGAGGCACTTGGGGTTGTTTTTATTGGAAAAAAGAAAGTTTAGGGGGAACTTGATAGAGGTGCCCAAGACGATTAGGGGTTTCGATAGGTTTGACCATGAGAACCTTTTTCCACGTATGGAGTCAGGTATTATGAGGGTCATAGCATTAAATTAAGGGGTGGTAGGTATAGGACTGATGTTAGGGGTAGATTCTTTATTCAGCGAGTCGTGAGTTCAGGGAATGCCCTGGTGGACTCTCCCTCTTTATGGGCATTTGAACGGGCATTGGATAGGCATATGGAGGATAGTGGGCTAGTGCAGGTTAGGTGGACTTGGATCGGCGCAACATCGAGGGCCAAAGGGCCTGTACTGCGCTGTATTTTTCTATGTTCTATTTTTTAAACAAAACTGTAACTAGTTTTGACTCAGAGATCACTGTAGGTTCATCAATGATCAATATACTATGTAAAATATCGGGATGAAGGGACGGAATGGATCAAAGCTGAACTACTTTGTACACCAAAATGATCATTCAATAGATCTTCAAATGGATGAAGCGAATCTGCATTATGGTGTAGACAGGGAAGGTTAGTGAGCATACCCTCAGCAGAAATAATATAATGTGAGTTGTCTATTGCAGTCGGGAACAATTTAAATGGAGAGAGATTAGAGAACTTTGTGGTGCAGATGTTTTTCATATTTTTGGTACATGAATCATATGAAGTCTGTGTGTAGATGCAGCAAGTGGTTCGGAAGGTAAGTGGAATGATGCTGTTTGTGGCAACGTGTATTGGGTTTAATTAGGAATATTTCACTGTATCTGTACCGGGCATTGCTGAGAGCACATCAGATACACTGGGTGCAGTTTTGATCCTCTAAACTAAAAAAAAAGATACAATTCCTTTCAAAGATGTTCAAAGATGCTTCCTTTACTCATTCCTGAAATGAAGGCCTTTTGTTACTGGGGATTATCTGTTTAGATCTTAGATGAGAAATCTTATTGAACCACGATTTTCAGAGAAGTCTTTCAACTGGATGCATATTTTCTCTTGTTAAGAAGGCTAAAGCTAGATAATAATTTTTTGAATGAGATGTATTGGTATTTAAAGAAATATTATGAAGATACCAACCCATTTTTAAAAATTACGCAGATGCATATAAACATCTCATCAAATCATAAAACGGGCACATTATTTTATTTTGCTAATGCAAGGCACTGTGCACAACAACAGCAATGATGCTGCATACAACATACAATCTATTATCATCCATTTCAGAGAATGTACATGGAGAATGCAAATGGTCCAGTTTGGTGTTCAGTTGACATTCTTGTATTTTTCCACGCAGAGACAGAGAAAAAATATTACTTGCTTCAGAAGCAACAGCCACTTGGTCTCTCTCTCTCTCTCTTACTTTGTTCTGCCTGAAAACAAGGCGTATGAGCACAAAAATCCTGAGTCATCTTTAACATTTGTGGAGGATTCCTGATGAGGATGCATAAGAATCTCTGTGCAGCTCGAAACAAAGGGAATTCAGCCAAATCCAACTGTTCCGGGAAGAAATCTGCATTCCCAGACATTTACTGAGCAGAATAAGTTCAAAGTCAGAAAAATATTTGAGTCACTCGTTCATTTTACCATCTGTTCACGGTTCAACTTTCTGTGTCTCAGATTTTTCGAGAAAATTCCCCAGTCCGATACCTATATCATTGGACACAACACTCAAATGGTTACATTTAAAATTTGCTTTCAACAATAGAGGAGTGGGAAAAGACATGCGTGACCCTCCAACATTGGGCAGAACACGACCAAGAGGTTCTCACAGGGTTGTTAAGGTGTGAATTCCCTTCCACAGAAGATTGTGATGCCTGGATATTTCCATTTGTTCAAAATTATCTATGTAAGACATTTGGAAGACAAATGAATGCAGGGAAATGGTACACTGACGGAAGAGTACTGCTGAGACCTTAATCAGATCATAGTGCATGGTAGAGCAGTGACAAAGTGGCTGATGACCCACTCTTTCTCCACAGTCCCTTGTTACTATTGTGCATTCAGCCTCATACAGCTACTGCAAGTTGCAGATGGGGGCCACTTGCTCCAAATACCTGGTCCACAGTAACACAGGACTTCATTTAATCACTCACAACTGTCGCACTCAGATTGGTACGGATTGGGAAATGTTATTTGGAAATCCAGGCTGGTTTTGAAAGACGCCTCTGGTCTGTTTACAGAGCTCCCCCTCTCTCCAACTTGTACTTCATTTGTTGGTCTTGGTCTAGACCAGGATTCATTATGAATAAAGCTCCATACCTCACTCACAAAAATGTTTTGCTCTCTCTGATTACAACATACAATAACAGTACATCCAGGAAAATTACAGCCGTTTACTTTGAAATTACAGAAAATGAAAACATAAGGAACAGGAATAGGTAATTCGGATGGTCAAACCATTGTATACGATCATAGATGATCTACTGTTAGCATCAACTCCTCCTTAATACCCAGTTATTCACACTCCTCAGCTCTCTGACAGGTCAAAGATTCATGTACCACCTCTTTAAATACTTTCACTGATGAAGCTCCCCTAACTCTCTAGTCCAGATAATTCCTGACATTGATTACCCTCTGTGAGAGGAAAACACTCTCTACACATACACCGTCACCTATTGATATGAACAAGAGGTGAACACAGGGGCTCAGGAAAGAGAGAATGGCCTTGATTTGCCACTTCCAATTCTCTGTTAACATAACCATGCCATTTGTTTGTTATAACCCCACGTTTCTCAGACACACACTTCCCTCAGATCATGAACTATAAATTCATGTACCACCTCTTTAAATACTTTCACTGATGAAGCTCCCCTAACTCTCTAGTCCAGATAATTCCTGACATTGATTACCCTCTGTGAGAGGAAAACCCGCTTCGGCGGGTTGGTGTGGACTTGTTGGGCCGAAGGGCCTGTTTCCACACTGCAATCTAATCTAAATCTAAAATGTGGAGCATTTTCAAACAACAACTACTGTGTGTCTTTGATAAATTAATGTCAGGAAAGGAGGAATGGTCGAGTGAGGCTGCTGTGGTTTACTGAAGAAGTTGAATCTCTTGTCAAGAGGAAGAAGGAGGCTTACGTAAAGATGAAACGTGAAGGCTCAGTTCGGAGTTACAATTTATTCTGGAACGACTAAAAGAAAGAGATAAGAATAGCCAGGAGAGAGCATGAGAAGTCTTTGGCAAGTAGGATCCAGGAAAATCCTCAAGCTTTGTGTCAGGATGTCACGAATAAAATAATGACCAAATTAAGTTTAGGGCCAATCAAGGACAGTAGTGTGAAGTTGTGTGTGGAGTCCAAGGAGATAGGACAGGCGCTTAATAAATATTTGAATCAGTATTCTCAATGGAAAGACAATGCTGTCGAGGCCTATAGGAGTAATGGCTATTAGACTAGAATGGATTGAGGTTCGTAAGTTGGAGATGTTAGCTATTCTAGAGAGTGTGAAAATAGATAAGTGCCCTTTGCCAGATGGAATTGTTCCTTAGATCCTCTGAGAAGTTAGGGAGGAGATTACAGAACATTGGTTCGAATTTTTACATCGGCATTGTCTGCAGGAATAGTGCCAGAAGATTGGACGATAGCAAATGTTGTCCCTTTGTTCAAGAAATGGAAAAGAGACAACCCTGGTAATTATATACCAGGCTTACTTTGGTTATCGGAAAATTGTTGGAAAGAATTATAAGAGATCGGATTTATTATCAACTAGACAGGAATCATTTCATTTGGAATAGTCAACAAGGTTTTGTGAAAGGTATGTCATGCTTCACAAATCTGACTGAGTGCATTGAGAAACTGACCAAACAGGTGGATGAGGGTAAAGTGGGGCATAAGGATTTCAGTAAAACATTTGATAAGTCCCCCATATTATACTATTGCAGAAAATATGGAGAGTGTCGTGTTGGAAAAGCAAAACAGATAAGGCAGAGTCAAACGAGTAGGAGAGTCAATGTTCATTTGTAAGCCCTTTATCAGGAATCAGTGTTCTGATCTCCAGCATATGCAGTCTTCACTTTCTCCTAGCTCCTCGGATGCTGCCTGACATGCTGTGCTTTTCCAGCACCACACTTTAGACTCTGATCTCGAACATCTGTCGTCCTTACTTTCTCCCAGAAATTACGGAGACGTTGAATTGAGGGTGATTTAGCGGTTTGGATCAGAAAATGGCTAGCTGAAAGAAGACAGAGGGTATTAGTTGATGGGGAATGTTCATCCTCGAGTTCAGTCGCTAGTGGTATACCGCAAGGACCTGTTTTGGGCGACTGTTGTTTGTCTTTTTTGAAAATGACCTTAATGAGGGAATGGAAAGCTGAGTTAGTAAATTTACGGTTCACAGTAAGGTCGGTGGAGCTGTGGGTAGTGCTGAAGAATGTTGCAGGTACTGAGTTGTAATGTTCTATGTTCATGGACCGACAATGGGCTGAATAGCTTCCTTCTGTGATGTAACAATTCTGAGGTACTCTGGCCCACAATAAAAGCTTTAAGTGCCTGGAGAGACAAGCTGGTCCAGTAAAGGATACACACTGCACAAACATCCATCATCTCTTCATGTTCTCTGATATGCAACAGCCTCAAAATATCTGCCCAACAAAATACATAGATTCAAATTCAAGCTGTCAGGAGGACGTTCACACGAGGGGAATGCCATCAGAAGATTTAATGAATAATAAGATTTCAGAATAACATAAATAATAAAACAATATCACAGCAGCATAACCATTGGCAGCAGAGTAAAGACTTACAGTTGCAAATAGTTCCAAGTTTAATACTGTGTTCAGTTTTGGTCACCTTGCTTTAGGAAGGATGGTATTAAACTGGAACTTTACAGGGATTTTGCCAGGACTCAGGGGTCTGAGTCATGGGGAGAGGTTGGATAAGCTGGGAAATTTCTCTTTAGAGTGCAGCAGTCTGAGGGGGGCATGAAGTGCTTCGAGAGACTAGTCATGGTCTACTTCAGTTCCAGTTTACAAGTCTGCCTCGATCCCATACAATTTTCCTTCCGGTGGACGGTGGAGGTCGGTGAACAATTAAACAAAATGTATCATAAGACCCTTTATAGAGTAACATTTTCCAACTTTTTCAACTGGTAGGCTACCGTTTTCTTTTTCGCATCAAAGGGCACAAGGTCACATCTAACAACATTGCTCTTCATTGCCCCGTATTTGCACAGACATCTCACTTGCCTCAGTCACCTTGGAGCTTTTCTTACATCCTCCTCACCCACTCATAATCCGATATCGGGGAGTGCCTTCAGCAGGCATGGAAACATTACATTTGATTCCCTCTAACAAAAGTTTGATGTGCATTTGAAATAGCTAGAGCCCAAACACTGAATTTTGCTATACCCTCGTGCCCTCTGCTGTAAAATAAAAAAAAAGATTTAGTCCTACTCACTGTTTCCTGTTTGCTCTCCCATTCTAAAACTACACCCTTCTGTTAGCTCCAGTCCGATAGGATTCGAATTTGCACAGTAAGCTTGGAGCTTTATCAAAAATCTTCCTGAAAATCCAATCGTGTTGCATTGATTGCTTCTCCATAGTTTTGCTAAAAGTCAGGTTCTCAAATATGATTCCCATTTGATAAATCTCTGTTGCCTTTGTCTCAGCTCACTACTTTCAGTTAAAGTACTTTCTCCAAAAGGTTTATTTACTAATTATATTCTACTCCCTTTTTCTCTCTCACCAGATTAAGCTTTCCTTGTATTGCTGGGAAGATTGATTTTTGTTTTGTTTTCTTCTGTGAAGACATAACTGAAATATTTGCTGTATAGTTCTGCCATTTCCCTCTTCTCCATGCTCCATTCTCTGGTTTCAGACTGTAAAGAAGCTGCACGTTCTTTTCCTTTAATTTTGGCATTGATGTACTTTTTGTAGCGATTACAAGTTCACTCTTATTACCCTTGTGCATATAGAGTGTTCTGAAACCCATCAATTCCTGTCTTAAGCTTCTTAATGATTGACCTTGCACAACCATGTACTCATCAGAAATACAGCACGGTCTACATTAGTCCCACGTTTCTACACGAGCCCCATAGCTGGGAATGCTATGACACTTCAAGTGGTCTTCCAAGTACTTTGTAACAGATGCGAGGTTACCCGTGACAATTCAATCTTCGGCTGTGCATTCCGAACCCAAAACCCTCCGGGTGAAATATGATCCTCAAGTCCCCTCTAAATCTCAAACCCTTTACTTTTAGAATGTTTTTCTCCCTCTGACTAAAAGGAACAGCTGCTATCTATCCACCCTGTCCATTGGCCTCATAATCTTCCTTCTGAATCACATCTCCCTCAGTTTTCTCTGCTCCAATGTAAACAAGGAGAAAGTGAGAACTGCAGATGCTGCAGTTCAGAGCTGAAAATGTGTTGCTGGAAAAGTGCAGCAGGTCAGGCAGCATCTAAGGAGCAGGAGAATCGACGTTTCGGACATGAACCCTTCTTCCTGAAGAAGGGCTCATGCCCGAAAGGTTGATTCTCCTGCTCCTTGGATGCTGCCTGACCTGCTGCGCTTTTCCAGCAACACATTTTCAACTCCTATGTAAACAACCCGAGCTTACCCAGCCTCTCTCCATTGCTAATATGCTCCATCCCAGGGAACATCCTTGTGAATCTCCTCTGCAACCCCCTCCAGTACAATCACATCCTTCCTGTAATTGGCTCCCAGAACTATACACTGTATTCCATCTTGGCCTAACCAATGTTTTGCAGAGCCCTTATAATCTGTTCCTCGATGAATTAAGGCTATGCTTACGCTCCCCTTTGCTTTCTCAAAATGTGTACTAACCTGTTCAGTCACATTCAGGGATGTGTGGAGAAGCTGCCTCTGAGCTCCCTAGTGTGCTGCCATTCACTGAGTATTCCGTTGTCTGGCTCCTTCTTCCAAAGTGCATCACCTCATATTTATCAGGGTTGCATTCCATCTGCTATTGACCTGTACATCTGACCATTCCATCTGTATCTTCCTGTAACATAAGACCTTCCAACTCACTACCAACCACCCGGTCAATTGTTGTATCAAACACAAACTTAGTTATCACACTGTCCCCACCCTCGTCCATATTTACAAATGCACCATTTATGAATACCACAAATGATAAGGTTATACATCACACAACACCAGGTTATAGTCCAACAGATTTATTCGTAGGCACTAGCTTTCGAAGTGATGCTCCTTCATCAGGTAGTTGTGTGCTTTGAAAGCTCGTGCCTCCGAATAAACCTGGTGTTGTGTTATTTTTAACTTTGTCCACCCCAGTCCAACACAGGCACCTCTGAATCACAAATAATAAGGGTCACAACATTGATCCCTATGGTGCACCATTAGACACCGGCCTCCAGTTACACAAACAGGCTTCCACCATCACCCTCTGACTCCTATCACTAAAGTTGATTTAGATGCAACTTGGCAAGTCACTTATGACTCCTACCTATTCCCTGGTTATTCTTTTCTACATGATACACTTGTTGAATACCTGGGAATTCTCCCTAAACTTGCCGTGCTAGCAGGTTTCCATGCCCCTGTATTAATCAGTTCTCTATGAGTCAATAATTTCCTCCTTATCGCAGTCTTAAATGGGCTGTCCCTTTTCTTGCCATTATTTGCCTTAAATGTAGAGTAGATAGCCAGGAAAACATCCTGTTTATTTCGACCTTATCAAATGTTTAGTGAATTTTCTAAATTTCATTGCGATCACCTCTCATTCTTTGAAACCCTAGAGAACACAGTCTGGGTTTCTGCATCAGACAATCTCGCCATCTGAAGGACGAACCTGGAGAATATCCATTGCACTTCCTCTGTGGTCAATACATTCTTTCTCAGATTATGTCACCAAAACTGTATGCAATACTCCAGGTACAGTCTCACCAACCCTGGACACAATACTCCAGGTACAGACTCACCAACCCTGTACACAATACTCCAGGTACAGACTCACCAACCCTGAACACAATAATCCAGGTACAGTCTCACCAACCCAGTACACAATACTCCAGGTACAGTCTCACCAACTCTGTACACAATACACCACGGGCAGTCTCACCAACCCTGTACATAATACTCCAGGTACAGTCTCACCAACTCTGTACACAGTACTGCAGGTGCAGTCTCACCATCCCTGTACGCAATACTCCAGGTACAGTCTCACCCACCCTGTAAACAATACTCCGGGTACAGTCTCACCAACCCTGTACACAATACTCCAGGTACAGTCTCACCAACAATGTACACAATATTACAGGTACAGTCTCACCAATATACTATGAAACTACTTCAGCATTTTATCGCATCGATATCCTGATTCCTTTCATTGAAGGTGAACCAACTTTTACTTTCCACTTGCATATATTCTTCCAAATACCCTTCCGAAATTCCGACGTTATTAGATATGATTTCCTTTCAGAAATGTATACTCATTCACTTCGATGTTGCAGTTAATTTCTAAATATCCAATATCGTATCCTGTCTCATAGATCCCAAACGTTTCTCTACAGATGTCAAGTTAATTGGTCTGCATTTCTTCACACTATCACGTTTTCCGTGTCTAGGTGTCTGGATCCATTCCATTCATCTCCCTACAATGCGTGGATCACGTTTATAACCTTCCATTTATCCACAATGGCTTTCCACCCTCTTAGAATGTACAGGAAAATAAAACACAGTCATCGACAGTGCAATTAATTCTTCTATTGTTGATTTATTTCTGACTCTTTGAAATGAATTACATCTGTTTAGTTAGACATGGCAATGCTCCATCCAGCTCCATGTTCAAGTATTATCTTGTTACTGATAGGAATTGACTTTTTGTCTTTAGCGGCAAAAGTCCGAAATGATCACGTGGTATTTCTGGGTGATTTTCTGGATTTTCCTCCATGAAGACAGATGCAAAGTAAGTGGTTATTTTCTTGACCATTTCCCTGTTCTCCACTATAATCTCTCCTCTCGCGATTACAAATTTCCACATTTGCCCTTGCTTCTGTTTTGTTTCCTTTGAAATAAATATGTAGATGTTTGCATCTTTGTGTTCCTGTTTGTTAGCATGCATGTTTGCTTTTTGATTTCCTTATCAGTTTCATGGCCCTCCTTTTCTGGACCATAAATTTCTGACATTTCTCCGGGTTTCATAATGTCTGGAGTTCTTCTGACGTTACTTCTTATGATTAATATAATCTTTAATTTATTATGTTAAGCATCATTAAGTCACTTTCTCACTCTTGGGTGCTTTTACCATAAAGAAATTGACTTTTGCTTCAGACTTTGCAGTATTTCTAGAAACAGATATATTCAAGAACATTTAAGAGGACAGAAAAGAGTTTGCGGGGGCCTGGCTGATATTTTTACATCATTGGTGGCCATGGGTGAGGTCCCGGATGACTGGAGGACAGGGAATGCAGTGCTCTTCTTCAAGACGGGCTGCAAAGAAAAACCTGGGAACAATAGACCAGTAAACCGAACATCTGTAGTTGGTAAGGTACTTGAGAATATTCTGAAAGATAAGATAAACATACATTTGGAAAGGCAGGGTATAAATAGGAGCAGTCATCACGGCTTTGTGTATGGGAGATCATTGCTGACAAACTTATTAGAGTTCTTTGATGAAAAGCGACCAGCAACGTTGACGAAGGCAGGGTGATATATGTAGTCCAATTGATTTCAGCAAGGCCTTCAATAAGGGTTCTCATGTACGCTATTCTGGAAGGTGAGATTGCATGTAATTAGTGGGAACAGGGCAAATTAGACACAAAATGTCTTGATGGTAGGAAGCAGACAGTTATAGTGGAAGGATGCTTGTCACTAGTGGAGTGCCTCAGCGTTCGGTGCTGGGACCATTACTGTTTGTTTTATGTATAATGATTTAGCTTTGAATGTACAATTCATGATTATTAAGATTGTAGATGACAATAACTAATGTGGTATCGTGCACAGTGAGGAAGGTTGTCAGACATTGCAGCAGGACCTTAATCAGCTGAGGAAGTGGGCCAAGAAATGGCAAAAGGAGTTGAATGGGGACAAATATGAGTTCTTGCATTTTGCAAAGACATTTCAAGGTCGGAGTTTCCTGGTGAATGGTTGCGCCTTAAGGGTTGTAGTGGAATAGCAAGACCCTGTAATTCAGGTGCACGGTTCTCTGAAAGTTGATTCAGACATATACAGGACAGTTAGGAATGCTTTTGGCACACTGACCTTCATCAGTCAGGGCATTGAATATCGAAGTTGGAGATTTATGTTGCAGTTATACAGCATTCTGGTGAGGTCGTACTTGCAGCATTATATTCAGTTTTGTTCACTTTGTTAATGGAAGGGTGTTATTAAACGGGAAAGACTGCAGAGGAACTTTACATGGATGTTGCCAAGAGCTCAATGGTCTGGTTTTTAAGGAGAGGTTTGGCAAGCTGGGACATTTTACTTTATCGTGTATGAGACTGAGAGGGAATCTGATGGAAGTGTATAAGATCATGGGAGGCATGGATGGAGTGAATGCACTCAGTCTTTTTTCCCCCATGTTGGGTAATCCCGGACTAGAGGGCATCAGTTTAAGGGCAGAGGAGAAAGAAAAAAAGGGAATATGCGGGGCAACTTCTTTTACACTGAGGATGGTATGCATATAGAATGAGCTGCCAGCGGAAATCGTTGAGGCAGGTACATTAACAACACTTAACAGGCATTTGGTCAAATACATGGACAGGAAAGACTTAGAAGGATACCGGGAAAGAGCAGGCAAACGGTTATAGTGTGAATGGACTTTTTTTGGAATTGACTACTTTGGGCCGAAGGGCCTTTCTCTATGCTGCAGAACTCTTTGACTCGAACAACCATTCCTTGTCTCTCACTGAATGTTATATAGTACTTTTCCAATTCACTGGAGCTAACTTGACCCTCGCGCCTCCAGGCTTCCATGATGTTTGACTGTAATGTTCAAATTTCTATATTGCATGCAGACGGTTTGTCAAAATGCAATATATTAATGTCCAATTCCTCAAAGCTGCTTCAGAGCAAGGTTAGTAATTAGTCTTTCTGACCACAGAGCACCAAATACAAAATAACCTGCTCTCTAGTTTGGTTCACAACATACTCTTCAACCCACCTGATACACACTTATGGAATTTATTTGTCACAACACTCGCAGTCACTTAGTTAACGCAGTTTCGATGCAACTTGATGCCATCCAGTATTATGGATGGCGCCCACGATTATTTGTTACTCGTTTACAGGATGTTCACGTTGCATTTATAACCAGAATTTATTGCCCATTCCTGAGGGCTGTTAATTTTCAACAGCATTGCCTTGATCTGGAGTCACAAGCAGGCCAGACCAGGAAATGACAGCAGTTTCCTTCCCTGAAGGGCATCAGTGAACCAGATGAGTATTTCCAACATTCGACAATGGGTTACTGGTCATCGTAAACCCTTGATTCCAGATACTTATTGAATTCACATTCCACCATCCGCCATGACAGGATTCAAACTTGGGTACTCAGAACATTCCCTGGGTCTCTGGGTTAAGAGCCCAGCGATAATACCACGAGGCCATTGCTTCCCTTTGTTTTTACTTGCATATCCAATTTCCAGAGCATATGATGCAAAATATTTGTGAGACAGTTTTGGTCTCGATATATAACGCACTAATGTTTGCTTCTCTTTGCTATTTTTAAGATCCACCCAAACTGATTCTGTGGAATCTGAGGGACAGGGTCTGTGGTGATGTTAGTAATAGACTTTGACAAGACATACAGGGAGACTCACCTATACTCTGGGATGATATGAAGAATTGGTCAGCAAATACAGGACAAGCATCAACATCCTCCCCGCTCTGTCAGGATAAGTGTTACTATGTTCTCTCTGCTCCCTCACACTCACTGTATATCTGTTATAGCACCTGCCCCTGAACAATGCTCACACTGCCTTTCCAAATAAGGCTCAAGCATGACCACACTTACTGTTGAATTCAGCCCCTTCCTTCCCCCACTTTTTCTGTCACTGACGCAATAGCCCTGCACACTATAACATGGCGTGGATACAACACTATGGACAGACTTCATCCTGACACCTCACCCTTCCCCCATCCATCTACAACAGCACGAACAGCAGGACGACCCACTCCCACCCTCACTCCTTTCCTTCCCTTCTTCCATTCCAGGAGAAACAGCCTGGAATAGGACAGAAAGAGCCAAGTCAGGGGGTGGAGTGCCTGAAATCCGTTCCCTCATCCCCCTACCCCGCCATATGGGGAGGACCCTTGTAGGAGCTAGAAAGGACCAGGAGGCTTTGTGTGGAAATTCCGAAACATTCACGTCCCACCAACAGAGTAAGGCGCAATAGCCAGTAAAGAGCAGTTCTCAATTTAAACTCACTGGCAATTCCAACCTCACCTCTCTCACTCGCAAAAGAACAGATGCCCCATTGCACAGAGATGCAGTCATTGAAACACACAGAAACATTGGTAAACACCACAATATACTAACATGCACAATGCATACAAGGAGATAGGCATACACACACAGAGAAGCACACAGAGACATATACAGTCACACACAAATAGACAGGAACACAGTTAGAATCACACAGTCTGATACACAGACAGACAGACGTAGTCACAAAAATACTCAGATAACCAGCACATAGACACACACACATATACACACACAAAGACACAGACACTAGTGTAATTGAGACACAAATAAATAAGTTTTTGATTTATATGGAGATCAAGAATTCGAGGGAGAAGGTAGTAGAATGATGTTGAGGAACTTATAAGAAATGATTGAATAGCATGTCAGACTTGATGGGCCGAATGGCCTAATTCTGTTCCTTTCTTTAATACTTGTGTTGTGTTATTCTATCCGGAATTCTCTTCCTGAGGCAGCAGCAGAGGCTGGGTTTGATAAATATTTGATTGGAAAGAATCAGTGGTATTGTGGAAGAGAGCTGGATGGCGGAATGGTTTCTGTCTATTCATAGTTATTGTATCCTTATAACCGAAAAGGGGCAGTCATTTGATGTGAGGTTAAGGCAGATTTAAAATAATGGGTCCCACAGTGAAATCAGGATGTGCCCTTCCCTTTAGTGTTGTGCTATATGTAGTGTCCTCATCCTCATGCAGCAGTGAAGACTCGGTTATTGAAGATATTCTAGGCTGAGCTCGACTGGTCTTTGCTGGACAGGAGAGTCAATGTATATTGGGAACAGACAGGAGAGGGATGGTTAGACATAATCGGATCTGCCATGAGCATTCTGAATGGTACAACTGAATGGCCAACTGCTGCCCCTACCCCATGTGTTGTTCCCTCAATCCACCCCTCGAGTCTGTTACAGGTTAGGTCACTACCCCATTCAGCCACACAGGATCGTTACAATGAGATGGGAGGAGACCATTCTGCCCCTGAACGGAGCTACCCAGGAATATAGAATGAAGTATTTCAGCTCGTTAAGTACATTACACAGCCCAGGAGAGGCCATTCAACCCGCCTGAACTGCTGCATAGGAACAAGGATGTTGTCCCTGACAGGAAATAGACAGTAGAGATAAAAGAATATTTTTACCAATATATAACTAGTTTGGCCTCAGAGATCACTGTGGGGTCATCAATGATCAATAATCTATGTCAAATATCTGGACGAAGGGATTGAATGGATATCATTTGATATATCTTCGAATGGAGGTAGTGAATCTGCATTGTAATATAGACAGGAAGGTTAGTGAGCAAACCTGCAGCAGAAATGATATAACGTGAGTTGTCTATTGTGGTAGAAAGGATAGAACAGCAGGAAACAATTTAAATGGAGAGAGATCACAGTACTCTGTGATGAAGATATTTTTCATATTCCTGGAACATGAATCTAATGAAGTCTGTCTGCAGATGCTGCAAGTGACTTGGACGGTAAGTGAAATTATGCTGTTTGTTGCCACGGATATTGGATTTAATCGGGAATGTTTTACTGCATCTGTGCAAGGCATTGCTGAGACCATATCAGATACACTGGGTGCAGTTTTGATCGTCTAAACAAAAAAAAACGGATATAATTCCTTTCGAAGCTTTTCAAAGATACCTCCCTTTACTCATTCCTGAAATGAAAGCCTTTTGTTATCAGGGATGATCTGTTTAGGTCTTAGATGAGAAATCGTATTGAACCACTGTTTTCCGATAAGTGTAGCAGCTGGATACATATTTTCTCTTCCTAAGGAGGCTAAAGCTGGAGAATATTTTTTACGCATGAGATGTGTTGATATTAACACAAATATTATGAAGATATTAACCCATTTTTAAAAATTACGCAGACACATATAAACATGTCATCAAATTATAAATCCTGCAACACAGGATCTCACTCAATCCCTCGCAACTGTCACACACAGATTGGTATGGATTGGAAAATGTTATTTGGAAATGCAGGCTGAGTTCGAAAGACGCCTCGGGTCTCTTTACAATGCTAATGAAAGACACTGTGCATAACAAAAGCAATGTTGCTGCAAACAGCATACAGTCCATTATCATCCATTCCATAGCATGTTCATGGAGAGTACATGACCCAGTTTGGTGTTCAGTTGACATTATTGTGTTTTTTCACACAGGGAGGGAGAAAAATATTTCCTGCCTCAGATGCAGCAGCCAATTGTTCTCTCTGTCTCTGACTGTGTTCTGCCTGAAAACAAGGTGTAAGAGCAGAAAATCTCTGCGTCATCTTTACCTCTCGTGGAGGATAACTGATGAGGATTCAAAGGAATCTCTCCACTGCCTGAAGCAAAGTGAATTCAGCCAAATCCAACTGTTCCGGGGAAATATCCCATTACCAGACATTTGTGGGAGCATAATAACTTCAATGGCAGAAAAACACATTTGAGACACTCTACCATTTTTCCATTTGTTCAGAGTTCAACTTTGTGTGTCTCACACTTTTCTAGGAAATTACCCAGCCTGAGACCTATATCATTGGACACATGACTAAACGGGTTACATTTGAAATTTGCTTTCACCCGGAGGTGTGGGAAAAGGAATTAATGACCCTAGAACATTGGTCAGAACATGAACAAGAGATTCTCAAAGGGCTGTTAAAGTGTGAATTCCCTTCTCCAGAAGTTTGTGATGCCTGGATATTTCCATTTATCTAAAATTATGTACGTTAAACATTTGACAGACAAATGAATGTCGGAAAATGGTACACATACAGAAACCTGTTGTTGAGACGATAATCAGAACTTAGTGCATGGTGGAGCAGTGACAGTGTCTCATGACCAACTCCTGCTCCTCAGTCCTGTGTTCCTATATTCTATTCAGCCCCTCACAGCTCCTGCAAGAAGCAGATGGGGGCCACTTTCTCCAAACACCTGGTCCACTGCAACACAGGATCTCACTCAATCCCTCGCAACTGTCACACACAGATTGGTATGGATTGGAAAATGTTATTTGGAAATGCAGGCTGAGTTCGAAAGACGCCTCGGGTCTCTTTACAGAGTGCCCCCTCTCTTCAACTTGTGCTTCATTTGTTGGTCCTGGTCTAGTACAAGATTCATTATGAATAAAGCCCCCAAACCTCACTCAGAAATGACTCAAAAATGCTTTGCTCTCTCTGATTGCAACATTCAATAACAGAACGTCCAGGAAAATTACAACCATTTCCTTTGCAATTAAAGAAAATGAGAACATAAGGAACAGGATCAGGTAATTCGGACAGTCAAGCCATTGTATACAATAATGGCTGATCTACTGTAAACATTAACTCCTCTTTAATGCCCAATTCTTCACAACCCTCAGCTCTCTGACAGGTCAACTATCCATCTAGCTTCTCATTAAATAGTTTCAGTGATGTAGCTCCCTTAACTCTCTAGCCCAGACAATTCCTGACAGTGATCACCCTCTGTGAGAGGACAACACTCCATGCAAATACGCTATCACCTATTGAAATAAACAAGAGGAGAATACAGGGCCTCAGGAAAGAGTGAATGGCTTTGATATATCAAGGCAGTATTTGACTGAGAATGTCATCGGGACCACCTACTTATTTGAGCTGAATGGGAATCAGTGGTAATCTCCCACTGTTTGGGGTCTTTCAGAGCACAAAGGAAGATGTTTGTGGGCGGTGGCTGACAATCCTCTCAGTTCCGGATCATCTCTCCAGGAGATCCTCTGGTTAATGTCCTCAGTACAAACATCTTCAGCTCCTTCGCCGACATCTACGTACCCGCACCCCTGGCACCGCCCATCCATCATGAGATCAGAGGCGGGGTGATAACTGAAGATCACACAATGTTCAGAACATTTTGTCAACCCTCAGCTCCTGAACCAGTCTCTGTGTCCATGTGCAGCAAGACCTGGACAGCAGTCAGGTTTGTGCTGTGAAAGTGTCCGTAACATTCATGTAACAGCACGGCCAGATACTACACATTCCCACAGTTAAGAGAGGATCTCATTCAGCATATCAAGCTGGTTACATGGATATCTGGAAGCCATTCAGCCCATTGAAACGACTGAACAAGAAGAGGGATAGTCCATTCAATCGTGCTGCCTAGTCCCCATGAAGAGGAGGGCTCGGGTCAGTACATTGAGCTGTTAAACAGGAACAGGCAGAGCCCAATAAGACCCTTGAATCTATGGAACCAGCAGGAGGCCATTCAGTCCCTCAAGAAACTTATACAGGAACAGGAGGGTGTCATTGGTGTTCCAACCAGAATAACCAGTGGAGCAGAGAATGCAGTCGTGGCGGCTCACGATGTTCCTCGTGGCTGCATTGCCTGTGAAACACATGATACTTTAACGTGGTTTGCCGACAGTGAGGAAGGAAGCCAGATATTTTGCGCCAAGACTCAAAGAGGCATCTTCCATCACCGAGAAGACAGACGCATGTTCTCCATGGAGATCAGAAGCTGATAGAAATAGTTAACTGTTTTAGCATGAAGGTATTGTGGCACCTGTCCGGATTGTGCATAACATGACGTTCACAATGTGGGGGGAAGTTGGTCAAAGACTGGCCTTCTCTCTCTCCCTCTCTCTCAATCGAAATGGGGAGTGGCGTAGGGTGAAAGGGACGTTCCCAGGGACCTTTACACTATCGAGAATCATGTAAACCAAGTAATAAACAAGCCATGGAATATATCATCGTATCAGTGTCTGTTTGGAATATAATGAGTGACTGTCTATCCCCTTAAGGTTCAATGCAGTCACCCCTTATTCCCCCAAAGCGCTACAGATTAATCCTCATGCACTCCCGGGTGGTACAATCATCCCAACATTGAGTCTGGTGAAACTCCTTTACACTTTTTCCGCCAAGAGGATTTTTCCTTATAAAGGAGAGAAACTCTGTGCACAATACCCCCAAATACTATCTCAGCTACACACTCAGGGTTGATCACAATAATTTGGTTCCCTTACTTAGCTGTCGCAGCTTCTTTCCTGTAATATAAAAAGCCATTACTTCTCTCTACACTGCCAATGATGTGTAATTTAGAAGTTCCTTACGTCTGTATGTCAGCATCTATAAAGTCATCACCAGAGGTGCCGATGGAGATGAATATCACTCTCGGAGGGAGACTCAAGCAGAAAGACTTCACTCGAAACAGGGAATGGTCACCTACCTGAATGGAAATGACTTGCAGGGACATAGAAATCAGGCAGAGGAAGGGAACTGTCTTTTCTTTTGTTCTGCTTTCACGGGATGTGTGCAGCACTGGTCAGGCCAGCATGTTATGCCGATCTTGAACTGAGTAGCTGTTCCACAGGACAGCAGAGAAGAAAACACATTGCTGTGGGTTTGCAGTCACACAGAGACCTGAGCAGGGAAGGATGACCCATTGCCTGCTCTACAGGACATGAGGGAAACAGATAGGCTTCTGTTTAAAACAAGTGGTGATGATTTCATTTGCATTCCATCAACTTCCTTCATGAGACACCAAATGATTATTATTATTTTGTGCCGCTTTATTATGAGTCAATTAATTGACCACCAAACACTGTCTGTTCATCTGACAGATTCTGTGGAGAGACTAAATTAACCATCTCAAGTGCAAATAATTTGGGATGTAAGCACAGTTAGAAGAAACTTGAAACGGTTATATCTGGATTTACCAAAGGCACAAACGATGGATTATTCAGCAGTTGCACTGAGGCTGAGAAGGAGACTGAAATATCCTGATAGCGGTCATGGGAATGATTGGTGAGTGGGGAGAATATGTAGAAATGTAAATCTGAATGGAGAGAAAAGATCATAGAGATTAAGAACAGTTTGGTTTCTCCTCTCGTACTGTTGAGTAAATTGTGAATAGTAATGTGACAGTTATAATTTGTAAGGAATAACATTTTTGACTGGATCTGAATATGAATATGAACCGCAGTTCAGTCCAACCCAGTTTAATGGTCAGAGGGAATGACTTACCAGGAACACCAACTACAGCGAGGATGGGATAGTAACCACCTTGAATAGTCCAAAGGATATCTTCAATCCGTGATACTAATGATATCCAAGGCTGAGAAAGGTAGTAAAGACCAAAGGATAAACTCCTGTCTGTTGTAATATTCCAGTCTAATGTTCTCAGATTCTGATCCATTAATGGAACATTCCAGTCTTATGTCCTCAGATTCTGATCTCTCCTCCCTCTATCTCTTGAGCTGCTGATCCCTGTTAGTCCAGTCGGTGATGCTCCTGCCCATACTGGGATAACACATTGAACCGAGTCCTAAATTAATAGAAGAGGCAAACTCTCCAGTGAGACATTTATGATCCAGCGAGACTGACATCAATCACAGTCATTTATCAAATAGCTCCATCCAACGCCTTTCAATTCAATATTTTATTAAAATTCAAATCAATGATTCAAACTTGCGCATTCTGGATTGGATATGTGAGGGTGACTTATGGAACAAATCCTGAGGCTGGTAGATGAATTGAGTGTTACCATTGAATCTGCCTTGGATGCAGGTGTAATGCCGTAACTTTATCAGAACGTAAACATGCTTCTCTGTTTATAAATGAAAACTACATTCTGTAATTCGTGATCGAGCATTATAATTTCAATAAAACATTGAGACAATTTTTATAGTTCATGATCTGAGGGGAATGTGTGTCTGAGAAACATGGAGTTATAACAGACAAATGGCATGGTTATGTTAACAGAGAATTGAACGTGAGAAATGCAATTCAGATTGTCATTCCAGTTTCGGAGAGAGGCAGATGAGGCCTGTGCTATTGATGTCATCGATGTTAGTGAATTGTGATGAAGTGTCATTTACTGGACTTCAATTGCAGTGTGATTATGGCATTGTGGAGGAGACAGAACACAGAGAGAATTGGGGAACATGGCAGTTCAGACTGGAGGAACAGACAATAATATTCCCTAGTCATCAGTATTGGAATGTTACCCTTTATAACTCATATGAAGAACAGATTCAAGGATACATTTCAAGTGAGGAATAAGGAGTAAAATCTGTTTCTTGAACACAAAATACAGGGCAAAATGATTTTCTGTCCATACTAAACTATGGAAAGTACAAAGAGATAAGATACACTCATGATATTGAGCTACATAAATTGAAATGTGTATTACAAAACCACGGAAGTGGTGTGCAATCTTTCTCAATCATTATTTGGCCCACAGCTGAGATGCTGATTTTCCCTCTGTCAGTGATCCACCTCATTGAGATTCTCTGGCGCTGTATCTCATTATCGATCACGATTCTCCGTTCCTGCTGCCGTTCACATGGTCTATTTAAATTAAACCACCTTCTCACTGTTAAAAAAAAAATCACTTGGCCTTTTGAACTCTGTTTAAGTGTCAACAACTCAGCTCTGCAATATTATTGAAGATAAATGCTCTGGGAACACAACCAGTATCCGCACAGTGCTCACAGGATATGGCAATAGATAAAGGCCTTGCAGTCCGTGAGAATTTCTAAATAAAACTTCCATTTTCTGTCTGTTCCTGTCTATCTCCCCTCACGCTGTCTTCTGATCTATCCAACTCACCCTCGTTTAACATCCCTCCAATCACTTCCTGTTTCCAAATTGTGCAGTTGTATAGCTTGGTGTTCGACTGGGACGACACTACTATTATAGGACAAGCCAAATAGACAACAGCCAGGAAATTCCTTGAGACATGACTCTCAACCACAGATTCTATCAACAAAAACATCGACCTGGACACAATGTACCAACCACCACTGCAGCGGACAGATGGAACTTGCAACTGGAAGTAGCAGAGACAAACCACGACAAATTCCGGAGGAAACATCACAGCAACGCTTCACAGGAGGCTCCCAAGCACTGAGGATGTCACCTAGACAGGGGACGAAACATCTGCAACACAAGTTCCCAGCTCAGCGAACAGAACCACAACAACGAGCACCCGAGCTACAAATCTTTTCACAAATGTTGTGGCCATTTTGGGGAAATTGATAAAGCAGAGACAGGACTGGTCGTTGGCGGGTCCGGGGTTTAGATGCTTCATTAACAACAAGGTAGGTACTAAAAGTGGCGGGGGGGGGGGGGTGCATTGTTAATCAAAGACAATATTACGTGGGCAAAAAGGATGCTTGATAGGGACTCGACCACTGAGTTAATATGGGAAGAGTTTAGAAACAAAAACAGAGAGATCACCCTGTTGTCAGTTCTCTGTAGCCCTCTGAAAATTTCCAGAGATGTAGAATTAGGATTAAATAGCATAGGAGCTTAAATAACAGAGTAGTTGTTATGGACGACTTCACCTTTCCAAATAGTGACTGGAAACGATACCGTTCAATTACTTTATATGGGTCAGTTGTTGTCCAATGTGTGCAGGATGGTTTCCTGACACAGTTTCCACACTGTAGGTAATCTAATCTAATCTAATCTGTAGGTAATCTAATCTAATCTAATATAATCTAGTCTATGTACATAGGCCAACAAGGTACAAGGCCAAATTGAATTTGGTACTGGGTAATGAACCAAACCAGGTATTAGATTTGGAGGTATGTGAACACTGGATTGATAGTGACCACAATTCCGTTATATTTACCTTAGTGATGGAAAGGGACATATCTATATCATAGGGCAAGTGTTATAGCTGGGGGAAAGGCAATTATGATGCGATTAGGTAAGGTTTTAGGATATATAGGATGGGGAAGGAAACTGCAGGGGATGGGTACAATTCAAATGTGGAGCTTTTTCAAACAACAGCTACTGTGTTTCTTTGAAAAGTTAACGCATGTAAGGAAAGAAGGAATTGGTCGAGTGAGGCTGCTGTGGTTTACTGAAGAAGTTGAATCCCTTGTCAAGTGGAAGAAGGAGGCTAATATGAAGATGAAATGTGAAGGCTCAGTTCGGATGCTGGAGAGTTACAAGTTATCCTGGAAGGACTTAAGGAAAGAGATAAGAATAGCCAGGAGAGAGCATGAGAAGTCTTTGGCAAGTAGGATCCAGGAAAATCCTCAAGCTTTGTGTCAGGATGTCACGAATAAAAGAATGACCAAATTAAGATTAGGGACAATCAAGGACAGTAGAGTGAAGTTGTGTGTGGAGTCCAAGGAGATAGGACAGGCACTAAATAAATATTTGAATCAGTATTCTCAATGGAAATACAATGCTGTCGAGGCCTATAGGAGTAATGGCTATTAGACTAGATGGGATTGAGGTTCGTAAGGTGGAGATGTTAGCTATTCTAGTGAGTGTGAAAATAGATAAGTCCCGTTGGCCAGATGCGATTAATCCTAGAATTCTCTGAGAAGTTAGGGAGGAGGTTGCACAACCATTGGTTCGAATCTTTACATCGCCATTGTCTACAGGAATAGTGCCAGAAGACTGGACGATAGCAAATGCTGTCCCTTTGTTCAAGAAATGGAGAAGAGACAACCGTGGTAATTATATACCAGTCTTACTTTGGTATGGGTAAAGTGTTAGAAAGGATTATAAGAGATAGGATTTATTATCATCTGGAAAGGAATCATTTGATTTGAAATAGTCAATAAAGTTTTGTGAAGGGTATGTCACGCTTCACAAATCTTACTGAGTTCATTGAGAAAGTGACGAAAAAGGTAGATGAGGGTAAAGTGGGGCATAAAGATTTCAGTAAAACATTTGATAAGTCCTCCATGTTAGGCTATTGCAGAAAGTATGGAGAGTGTGGTGTTGGAAAAGCAGAACAGATGAGGCAGCGTCCAAGGAGTAGGAGAGTTGATGTTTCATTTGTAAGCCCTTCATCAGTAATCAGTGTTCTGATCTCCAGCATCTGCAGTCTTCAAATTCTCCCAGTTCCTCGGATGCTGCCTGACGTGCTGTGTTTTTCCAGCATCACACTTTCGACTCCGATCTCGAACATCTGTCGTCCTTACTTTCTCCCAGAAAATACGGAGACGTGGAATTGAGGGTGATTTAGTGGTTTGGATAAGAAGTTGCCTAGCTGATAGAAGACAGAGGGTGGTAGTTGATGTGGAATGTTCATCCTCGAGTTCAGTCGCTAGTGGTATACTGTAAAAATATGTTTTGGGACGACTGTCGTTTGTCTTTTTGAAAATGCCCTTAATGAGGGAATGGAAGGATGAGTTAGTAAATTTATGGTTCGCAGTAAGGTCGGTCGAGATATGGGTAGTGCTGAAGGATGTTGCAGGTACTGAGCTGTAATGTTCTACGTTCATGGATCTACAATGGGCTGAATAGCTTCCTTCTGTGATGTAACAATTCTGAGGTACTCTGACCCACAATAAAAGCTTTGGTGCCTGGAGAGACAAGCTGGTCCAGTAAAGGATACACACTGCACAAACATCCATCACCTCTTCCTGTTCTCTGATATGCAGCGGCCTCAAAATATCTGCCCAAACAAAATACATTGATTCAAATTCAAGCAGTCAAGAGGACGTTCACACGAGGGGATTGCCATCAGAAGATTTAATGAATTATAAGACTTCAGAATAACACAAGTAATAAAATAATATCACAGCAGCATATCCATTGGCAGCAGAGTAAAACTTACGGTTGCAAATAGTTCCAAGTCCAACACTGTGTTCAGTTTTGGTCACCTTGCCATAGGAAGGATGGTAATAAACTGGAACTTTAGAAGGAAGTTGCCAGGACTCAAGGGTCTGAGTCATGGGGTGAGGTTGGATAAGCTTGGACATTTCTCTGTAGAGCGCAGGAGACTGAGGGGCGGCATGAATGGCTTCGAGAGGCTAGTCATGGCCCACATCAGTTCCAGTCTCCCAGCCTGCCTCGATCCACTACAATTTTCCTACCACTGGATTGGGTCCATAGCGGGTGCCATATCCCTGGAACATCTGGACAACAAGGACACCCACGTCAGATTCCTGCTCATTGACTATAGGCTCACCTTCAACACCATTATTCCCTTCAGAATGATCACAAAACTCCCTGACCTTAGTCTCAGTTCCACCTTATGAAATTGGATCCTCAGCTTTCTGACCTACAGTAGACAATCAGTGAAAATAGGTAAGTGTGTCTTTCCATGATAATATTCAACACTGAAATCCCAAAGGATGTGTCCTCCGCCCTACTGTACTCCCTGTACACCCACGGCTATATTGCCAAGTTTTGAACGAACGTCATCTTCATGTTCACTGATGACACCATCTTATTAGGACAGATATGTAATGATGGCAAGTCAAAATACAGAATGGAAATAGAGGACATTGTGATGTTGTGCACTGAGACCAACCTCTCTTTCAACATCGGCAGAACTAACCAACTGATCAATGACTTCAGAAAGAAAGAGGAGAACATGCCGTCACCTACAACAATGGAACTGAAGGTGAAATGGTGGACAACATTAAGTTCGTCGGAGTACCGATAACTGACATCGTGTCCTGGACTTCCCAGTTAGATGTGACAGTCGAGATGGGACAACAATGCCTCTCGTTCTCCAGCAGCTCAGGACATTTGGCATGCCCACAAAGATCCTCACCAATTTCTACAAATACACTATTGAGAGCAAACCATCCGGGTGCATAATAGAGTGGTGTGGCAACAGCCCAGCCCAGGACAGTAAGATAAATGACAGAATATTGTGTGCACAGACCTTGATGAAGCCAACCTCCCATCAATTGACTTCATTTACACGGTGCGCTGCCACGGAAAGACTGGCAACCACAGTCCCATCACACCCTGGATCACCTACAATCTCTTCCATCAGGCAGACAGTACAGAAGCTTAAATACGGAAACCAGCAGCTCATGAACAGCATCTTTCCAACCATTATTAAACTGAGGAATAGAATCTCTGACTTCGAATAGTGCTGATCATAATCACGTTGATCTTGCCTATTGCATGCCATTTGTGGTGTAGCCTGTATGCTTCAGTCTGTTTTTAGTTTACCCTCTGATCTGTATGTCCTTGAATATTGTAGGAGCGAGATTCACCAGCTCGGGACAAAGAATCTGGGGGCAGACAGGACACAGGCAGGGAGTGGACTTTAATTCAATCAAAAACTGATTTTTGCAGGTAGAGTATCAAAGGATCGTCCTCAAATCTGGCTTTGACATGAGAAGACAACGGTTTCCTTATTCCTCAGCTCAGATCAGAAGAGAGTCGCTGCTCCCCGTTACCTGGAGCTATGGGGTGGTGGGTACCTCCTGGTTTTCACCTGGTGGAGGGTGGCCTTTACCAGTCACCTCAGAGGGTTCGTCGTTTCCTGTTTGGGAGGTTCTGCCCTCCTTTCTTCCCGCAGCGCTCTGTCTCTTCCTCTGGTGACGACCCTCCTTGAGCCCATCTTTGATTAGCTTAGATTACTTACAGTGTGGAAACAGGCCCTTCGGCCCAACAAGTCCACACCGACCCGCCAAAGCACAACCCACCCAGACCCATTCCCCTACATTTACCCCTTCACCTGACACTACGGGCAATTTAGCATGGCCAACTCACCTAACCTGCACATTTTTGGACTGTGGGAGGAAACCGGAGCACCCGCAGGACACCCACGCAGTCATGGGGAGAATGTACAAACTCCACACAGACAGTTGCCTGAGGTTGGAATTGAAGCTTGGTCTCTGGCGCTGTGAGGCAGCAGTGCTAACCACTGTGCCAACGTGCCACCCATCTTCACCATCCACAGAGCTGCCTGTATCCTCACTGTGCAGCTGGCGTTTACCTCTTGCTCGGAGCTTTTGGTGGCCTGGTGCATTTTCCTCCTTTTTTATAGGAATCCATTCCTCTGCCTCCTTTGTTCCCTCCTCCTCCATTGCCTCCATCTATCCTGTAGGAGCTTGGATCAGCTGCTGTACCTACCTGCTGGCTGCTGTCTTCTCCCCTCCAGCCTGTCGTTCCTTCTGGGTGCCACCAGACACCGTTCCCTTGCTGGTTTGTGGTGCCTTGCTTATATTTTGCCGTCCACTTCCGACCATCAGTGCGTAGGTGGCTGACCCTCGTCTTGGGCAGGCTGTGTACACGTGGTCTGCCTCTTCACACAGATAACAGTTCTAGGCCTCTTTGCATTCCTTGGTCGGGTAACCTCCTGTTTGCAGTTCTGACAGATAGTGACCTTACAGTCAGCCGCAATGTGGCCTGACCTCCCGCAGGTTTGGCACTTTTTGGCTGCGCTCCATATGTCGGCTACTCTCTACTCCCTCAGATTACAAAGCTGGAGCGTGGGTGGATGATGTTCCCACGGCATCGACCCTCAGGGTTACCCTGACCTTCCGCTTGCTGGTCCAGATTCGGAAAGGGTCAACCACATCAGTGCTTTCTGCCTCAACGTGGACGTATCTTCTCAGGAAGGTGAGGACATCAGCTGCTGGGACGTGAGGGCTGTCCATATGAATCGTAACACCCCGCCTACTCTGTGCAGGACGCACACCCAACAGAATCACTGACAAGATGGAGAACAGAAGCTCCCTTTCCTACTACTTGAAGACCTTCTGGAACAGCTCGCACTGCTTCACGCTCCTGAAGGTCACATGGAAATAGGCTACCCCAGGAAAACCCTGCGCACAACACACATCAGCTGCTCCAAACCAACAGCTCTTGAGTAAAGTCTTCTTCACGAATGTTCTCCGATCGACAGGTGTACGATCCTCCACCTTCTTCACAGTCACCATGACTGTGTAGCGAATGCCCTGGCCTGGGCTGTGGGCGGCTACTACGGCCATAGCTCCTCGCTTGGCTGGACCTGAATTGGCGTTAGGCCGAAGCCAGCATGAAGATTCACAAAGGGCAGGGCAGCACAACCAAAGGCTCCTTCAACGTCCAATCACGATCCAGCGATGATCTCGAATAGCACACCCATCCTGATATGAACAGACACTTGATCTTTGCCAAAAGAGACTCTATTAAAAATCTTGCTGAAAATTCAAATTCTGTTCCTCTAATTGCTTTCCTGTAAATAATCTACGAGTCAGTTTCGCAAATATGTTTCCCATTTCATTAATGTGTGTTGCTTTTTTTTCTATGCCCGTCATTTTCAGTTCCAATAATTTCCCCAAATTAGTTTATTTACTAATTTCATACTATATACTTTTCTCCTCAGTCTGAGGTTTTCTTCTATTGCTGGGAAGGCTTTGTTTATGCCTTTTTCTGTGAATTCAGAAGTAACGTAGTTGATTCATGTTTCTCTGTTCTCCATTCTCCATTCCCTGGTTTCAGACTGGAAGGAAGCTGGCACTTTGACTAAAAAGAACAGCTCTTGTCTATTCACCCTGTCCATGCCCCTTGTAATCTTAAAACTGAATTACGAACCCATTCAACCATCTCCAATGGAAACAACCCGAGCTTATCCAGCCCCTCTCCACAGCTCAAATGTTCCATCCCAGGGAACATCTCAGTGAAGTTCCTCTGCACCTCATCAAATACAATCACATCCTTCCTGTAATGTGCTCACAGAACTATACACAGTATTTGATTTGGCCTTACCAAATTTCTACAAAACTCTTATAATCTTTGGGTCATCGATCAAAGTTTACAGTCCTGCTTAACTCATCATTGATCATATTCAGTCACGTTCAAGTATGTGTGGAGAAGCACCCTCTGTGCTTCGTGATGTACAGCCATCCATTGAATTCTCCCCTGTTGTTCCAAAGTGCATTGCCTCATATTTATCAGGGTTACATTCTATCTGCCATTGGTCGTTATCATCTGACCAATCCAGCAGTATCTTCCTGTAACATAAAGCTTTCCCACTCACTGCCAACCACTGGTCAATCTTTGTTTCGAACACAAACTTGCTCATCACTCTCCCCCTAATACTTCACAGTCACATCACTTCTGGATATCACGAATAATAAGGAACACAGCACTGATCTCTGCGGTACCCCAGGGGACATTAGTCTCCAGACACACAAACAGCATTCTAGCACTAAGTTGGAACATAGAACAATGCAGCACAGAACAGGCTCTTCGGCCCAAGATGTTGTGCCGAACATTTGTCCAAGCTTAAGCATGTACCTATCCAATTGCCCCTTAAAGGTCACCAATGATTCTGACTCTGCCACTCTCACAGGCAGCACATTCCATGCCCCCACCACTCTCTGGGTAAAGAACCTACCCCTGAGATCTCCCCATACCTTCCACTATTCACCTTAAATTTATGTCCCCTTGTTGTACCTTTATGTCTCTGTTGTACCCGGAGAAAAGGTCTCTGACTGCCTACTCTATCTATTCACCTGATCATCTTATAAACCTCTATCAAGTCACCCCTCATCCTTCGCTGTTCCAATGAGAAGAGGCCTAGCACTCTCAACCTATCCTCGTACGAACTATTCTCCATTCCAGACAACATCCTGGTAAATCTCCTCTGCACCCTCTCCAAATCATCCACATCCTTCTTAAAGTGAGGCGACCAGAACTGCACACAGTACTCCAAATGTGGCTTTTCCAAGGTCCTGTACAGCTGCAACATCAACTCAGGACTCTTGAATTCAATCCCTCTGCTAATGAACGCTACTACACCATAGGCCTTCTTACAAGCTCTATCCACCTGAGTGGCAACTTTCAAAGATCTATGAACATAGACCCCAAGATCCCTCTGTTCCTCCACCTCGCTAAGAACCCTACCGTTAACCCTGTATTCCGCATATTTCGCATTCTTATTTGTCCTTCCAACCTCACACTTGACAGGGTTGAACTCCATCTGCCACTCCTCAGCCCAGCTCTGCATCATATCTAAGTCTCTTTGCAGCCGACAACAGCCCTCCCCACTATCCACAACTCCACCAATCTTTGTATCATCTGCAAATTTACTGACTCACGCTTCGACTCCCTCTTCCAAGTCATTAATAAAAATTACAAACAGCAGAGGACCCACAACTGATCCCTGCGGAACTTCACTTGTAACTAGGCTCCAGGCTGAATATTTACCATCCACCACCACTCTCATACTTCGACCGGTTAGCCAGTTCTCTATCCAACTGGTCAAATTTCCCTCTATCCCATGCCTCCTGACTTTCCGCATAAGTCTACCATGGGGAACCTTAATGCAAAACTTGCGCCCACACCTCCCCCCTTACTTCCCCAAGGCCCCAAGGGACACTTCCATACCGGCCACAAATTCACCTGCACCTCCACACACATCATCTATTGCATCCGCTGCACCGGATGTGGCCTCCTCTATATTGGGGAGAGAAACCACCTACTTGTGGAACGTTTCGGAGAACACCTCTGGGACACCCTGACCAACCAACCCAACCACCCCGTAGCCTAAACCTTTAACTCCCCCTCCCACTCCAGCAACGACATGCGGGTCCTTGGACTCCTCCATCGCCAGAACATGGCAACATGACGGTTGGAGGAAGAGCGCCTCATCTTCTGCCTGGGAACCCTTCAACCACAAGGGATGAACTCAGATTTATCCAGCTTCCTCATTTCCCCTCCACCCACCTTGTCTCAGTCAAATCCCTCGAAATCAGCACCGCCTTCCTAACCTGCAATCTTCTTCCTGACCTCTCCGCCCCCAGCCCACTCCGGCCTATCACCCTCACCTTGACCTCCCTCCACCTATCGCAATTCCAACGCCCCTTCCCCAAGTCCCTCCTCCCTACCTTTTATCTTAGTCTGCTGGACACACCTTCCTCATTCCTGAAGAAGGGCTTATGCCCGAAACGTCGATTCTCCTGTTCCTTGGATGCTGCCTGACCTGCTGCGCTTTTCCAGCAACACATTTTCAGCTCTGATCTCCAGCATCTGCAGTCCTCACTTTATCCTCGAACCTTATCATATGCATTACTAAAATCCATGTACATTACATCCACTGCTCTACCCTCATCCGCATGCTTGGTCACTTCCTCAAAGAAATCAAGAAGACTTGTAAGGCAAGACCTACCCCTTACAAATCCGTGCTGGCTTTCTCTAATCAAGCAGTGTATTTCCAGATACTCATAATTCCTTTCCCTCAGTAACCTTTCCATTACGTTGCCTACCACCGAAGTAAAACTAACTGTTCTGTTAATCCCGGGGTTGTCCCTATTCCTTTTTTTGAACAGGGGCACAACATTCGCCACTCTCCATTCCCCTAGTACCAACCCCGTTTACAATGAAAACGAAAAGATCCATTGCTAACGGCTCTGCAATTTCCTCTCTTGTTTCCCACAAGTTGAGTTTGCATGCAACTTGACAAGTCACTAATAGGTCCTACCTGTTCACTAGTTATTCTGTTGCAGACGACATACCTGTAGATTATCTAGGGATTCTCTCTAATCTTGCCCTGCCAGCAGGTTTCCGTGGCCCTGCATGCATCAGTCCCCTCCGAGTGAAGAATTTATATTAGTCTTAAATGCCCTGTCCCTTGTCCTGATATTATTTTCCTTAAATGTGGAATAGACAGCCAGAGAAGCAGTCTGTGTATTTTCACCTTGTCACATGTTTCGTCGATTTTCTAAATTTCATTGTGATCACCTCTCGTTCTTTGAAGGTGGCGAGGTCACAAGACAAGTTCCCTCATCAGAAAATCTTGTCAAATGAGGAATTAATCTGGAGAATGTCCATTGCACGTCCTCTTACACTGGGTCACCAACACTGTACACAATTGTCAAAGTATACTCTCACTAACACTCAATGCAACTGCTTAATGATGTTTTTACATCTATATTCAGATTCACTTAAACGAAGGCCAATCTAACTATAACTTTCCAATGACATGTATTCTTCCAAATACTATTCACGTTAATTGAACTTACGAAAGACTTCTGAAAATCCAAATGCACCACTTCCACTGGTTGTCCATTGTCTATGCTGCAAGAAACAACTTCAAACAATTCCGAAGTTTGTCAGGTATGATTTCTCTGTCAGAAATAAATGGTGATTCTCTGCAATTTTTCCCCACAATAAATTCTCCTATACCTTACAAATTTCCACGTTTGATCTTGCTTTTGTTTTCTTTTGTATATGGATCGTAGATATAAGCAGTCTGTGTTTCCTGTTTGTTTGTTTTCATGTTCTTTTTGATTTCCTTAACACTTTCTTCGCCTTATTTTCAGAAAAGTAAATCTCTCAGAATGTTCAGGTTTCCACAATATCTGGAATTCTTCTGAAGCTCCTTCCTTTGATTTAATGCAATCTTTAATTTCTTAAGAAATTTAATTTCTTAACCATCATTGAGACACCTCCCCTTTCTTTGATGTTTGTAACTTAATGGTATGGACTAATATTTCAGACATTGCAATCTTTCTATCAATAACAACTATTATTTGGCTTACACTAAATGTCATATTGTATTTTTCCAATTCACTTGACCCTCTCATCCTCGTGCTTCCATGATATTTGAGAGCAATGTTCAAAAATTGTATATTGCATGCAGACGCTGTGTAAAATGCAACATATTAATGTCACGATTCCTCAAAAGCTGCTTAAGTGCAAGGTTATTAATTAGTCCTTCTGACGACACAACACCACACCTGAAATTAACTGCTCTCTAGTTTGATTCACAACATATTCTTCAACCTACCTCATATGCATGCATGAAATTTATTTTTCACAGCATTAGCAATCATTTAGTTAACGCAGTTTAGGTGCAATTTTAGATCATCCAGTGTTACTGCAACACCTACAATATTTGCATATCTCATTTCCAGAGCATAGGATAATCAAACTTTGCACAGCAGTTTTGGGTTTAGATATGTAAGGCGCCAATGTGTCTTCCTCCTTGCTGTTTACAAGATTGACGCAAACTGATTCTGAAGAAGCTGAGGGATATAGTATGTGGTGTTATTAGTGATAGACGTGGACAAGACATTGGGGAGGCTCACCCCGACGATGAGATGATCCGAAGAAATGCCCATCAATACGGGACAAGCATCAATAACCTTCCCCGCTCTGCCAGAGCAAGAGTCAACGTATTCTCTCTACTCCCTCACACTCACTGTATATCTGTTATATTCCTGATGATGGGCTTTTGACTGAAACGCCGAATTTCCTGCTCCTCGGATGGTGCCTGACCTGCTGTGCTTTTCCAGCAAAACTCTAATGTAAATCATGTTTCCAGCATCTGCAGTCCTCACTTTTGCCATATCTGTTATAGCAGCAACCCCGAACAAGGCTCTTGCTCCACCACTCTCACTATTGCATTCAACACTCTCTTTCCTTCACTCTCTCTGTCATTGAAAGCAAATTGAGTTTGAATTTATTGTTTTGCCAACATTGAACCAGTAAGGCGATTTAAAAATGCGGCCATTTTGAAAATTGGAAAGAGAGCAGATGCCATCGAGACGGAAGAAGCCTGTAGATCAATCATCTTGCTCTGCAATACTTTAGGAAATACTCTCTATCAAAAATATTTTTTTCATATGAAACATATTCACAGTGAACAGAAATGTGGCGACCCAGGGAATTCAACAACATGAAGAGTGATGTCACAGTGGACAGCAGTGGCTGTGTGGCTTTGAAATTAAGTTGATGTAATCTTCATAAGTGTCTTATTGAAACTGCATAATGTTATTGAGTTGGAGGCAGATAATAAGCAGTTGTGGGGAGCATTAGATTTGTGAATACTTGTTGTGTAATGTTCACTTTTAGAGTTAAAAATACATTCCAATTATTTTCTTTAAATAGTGAAATTTGGGAGTTTTTGTCACTTATATTCTAATAAATTACGAGGTGAGGTGACCTTTGCTGGGTGTTTGGAATAATTAACAGAGGGTTTCACCGCCATGTCCTAACAGTTGCAAAAGCCAACAGAGAGCAACGTAAAATGAAATAAGGAGTGAGAAGATTAAATATGAGAGTAAGTAAGCCATTCGTGCAAAGAACGATTGTAAGAGCTTCCTTCGGTACATAAAAGGCAAACGAGAGGCAAAAATGGTCATTTGATCGCAAGAAATTGACACAAGAGAGATAGTAGTGTGGAACAAGGAAATGGCAGAGGAGCTGAATAATTACTTCGTGTCAGTCTTCACGGTGGAAGACACGAGTAATATCCTAAAAATTGAAAAGAGTGAGTGGACAGACGTAGGTATGGTGGCCATCACCAGGGAAAAAGTGCTGGGAAAAACTGAATGGCCTGAAGTTAAGTAAATCACCTGGACCAGATGGACTCCAATATAGGGTTCTAAGGCAGAGAGTTGATAACACAGTGAACGCGTTGGTAGTGATCTTTCAGGAGTCACGCGAATCAGGGAGATTCTCAGAGGACTGGAAAATCGCTAACCCCTTTTTAAAAAGGGTAAACTTACAGACTGGCTAATCTAAACTTGGCTGTGGGTAAGATCCTGGAATCCTGGAATCCATTGTGAAGTATGAGATTTCTGAATACTTGGACATGGATGGTAAAGTTGGACAAAGTTAGCATGGTTTCATCAAGGGGAGGTCATGCCTGGAAAATCTGCTAGACAACCTTGAGGACGTAATAAGCAGCTTCGAACAAGGAAAGCCGATGGATGTCATTCACCTGGACTTCCAGAAGGTCTTTACAATTTGCCGACAGGAGGCTACTGATAAGGCAAGGGCCCATTGTGTTAGAGGCAAGGTGCTAGCATGACTAGAAGTTTAACTGTCTGGCAGGAAGAAAAGAGTGTCGATAGAAGTGTCCTTCTCAGGTTGACAGTTGGTGACAAGTGGTGTTCCATAAGGCTCAGTGTTGGGACCACAAGTTTTCACTTTATACATTAACGATCCAGATGAAGGAACTGAAGGCATTCTGGCTATATTTGAAGATGATACAATTATAGGTATAGGGACATATAACGTCGAAAAGATAGGAAGGCTCAAGAAGAATTTGCACAGGTTAGGATAATGGGCAAAGAAGTGGTAGATGGAATACAAAGTGTAAAATTGTGGGGACATGCACTTTGATAGAAAGAATACAAACATGGGCACTTTGGAAATGGGAGAAAATTCAGATGTCTGGAGTACAAAGGCACTTGGAAGTTCTACTCCAGGATTCTCTTAACGTATACTTGCAGGTTGAGTCAGTAGTTAGGAAGGCAAATGTTTTGATGACATTTATTTTGAAAGGATTTGAATGTAAAAGCAGGGACGTACTTCTGAGGCTCTAAAAGGCTGTTGTCAGACCATATTTGGAATATTGTGCGCTGTTTTGAGCCCCATATCTCAGGAAGGATGTGCTGGCCTTGGAATGGATTCAGAGGAGTTTCACGAGAATGGTCCCCGAATGAATAGCTTAACATATGAGAACGTTCGAGGACTCTGGGTTTGTTCTTGATGGAGTTCAGAAGATGATGGGGGATCTAATTGAAACATACAGAATACTGAATGGCCTGAACAGTGTGCATGTTGATAAGACTTCCATTGGTAGGAGACTCTAAGACCCAAGGACACAGCCTTAGAGTAAAGGGAAAACCTTTTAGAATGGGGATAAGGAGAAATGTTTTCAGCCAGAGAGTGGAGAATCAATGGAATTCATTTTCACAGAAGGAAATGGAGGTCAGGTCATTGAGTATATTTAAGACAGAGATAGATAGGTTCTTGAGTATCAAAGGGATCAAGGGTTACAGGGAGAAAGCAGGAGAATGTGGTTGAGAAAATTGTCAGCCATGATTGAATAGTGATCAGACTCGATGGGCTGAATGGTCTAATTTCTGTTCCTATGTCCGATGATCTTATGATCGTAAGCCGCAGCTGATTGCTTCCTCTCGATCACTTTGACCCTCTTGACAGCAACGTGCGAGAGCAAAAAATACCTGAGTCATCTTTATCAAACAGGGAGGATTCCTGTTGAGGATTCATGGGAATCACTACACTGCTTGGAGGAAAGGAAATTCTGCCAAATCCAACTGTTCCAGGAAGAAGTCTCATACCTGCAGTTTGTTTGAGTAGGATAACAGCGGATACAGAATAGCAGTTGGGACACATTATCACTTTTTCATTTTATATGAATTCAACTACTATTAAACTCTGGAAACCTTTCCTTATTCTTTTTCGTGTTAAGGCATATGCGTTTGTGTGCGTGTCTGTACGTATGTGACTCTAAGTCTCATATTTTTCGAGAAAATGACCGAGGTTACACTTCAAATCTGTTGTAACCAGTGGAGAAGTGGGACTGGAAAAGGAAACAGTGACCCTCCAACAGTGGTCGGAGCAGGAATGAGAAATCCTCACGGGGTCGTTCAAATGGGAATTATTTTCCCCAGAGCTTTCATCTCAAGATGGCAGCTCAATACCACCACTTACAGCGTAATTACACATGGTCCATAAATGTTGGCCTATCAACAAGACCCACATTCCATGACCAAATCAAAAATGATAAACTGCAGCAGAATTTATTGGATGGGAACAAGACTGATAGATAAATGCCTGCTGCCTTCCAGAATTGTGCTGCCTGTGTACGTTGACTGTGTGAAGTTTCCTAGTATTGTGTCTGGGTGTCTGCATTTATCCACAGTTGACGTTTTTCAACAATGGACAGACATGTGAATGGAGGAAAATTGTGGACAGGCAGAAAAAGGCTGCAGAGACCACAATCAGATCAGCAACGACCTCAATGTCTGCTCGAGAAATGACATAGTGTTTAATGATCCACTCCTGCTCGTAAGTCCTTGTTCCATTCAGTCCTTAAAACCACCAGTACAGGAGCAGATAGAAACCACTTGCTCCAAATACCTGGTCCGTAGTAACACAAGATATCATCCAGTCACTCAACACTGTGTGGTTTGGAAAATGTGATGGGAAATCCAGGCTGGGTACGAAAGAGTCCTCCCACCTCTTTAAAGAGTGTCTCCTCTCTGCAACTGGTGTTTCATTTGTTGGTCATGTTGTAGACCCAGATTCACTGTGAATATCGGGATCATATCTCGCCCGTAGACTCACAAAATACTTTTCTCTCTCTGTCCTCAACCGTCAATGACAGCACTTCTAGGTAAATTGCAAACATTCACTTTCGAAAGACAGAATATAAGAAGATAAGAAACAGGAGTAGGTAATTCGGACTGTATGTGATCATGGCTGACCTACTGTTGGCAGTAACTCCTCCTTAATGCCCAATTCTTCCCTCCACTCAGCTCTCTGACAGGTCAAAAATCTATCTATCTCCTCTTTAAATACTTGCATTTATCTGTCTCTGCTAACTTTCTAGAACTGAGAATTTATGACATTCTCTACCCTCTGTGATATGAAAACACTCTCCACACAGACACTATCACCTATTAACATTAACAAAAGTGTTTAACTGACATGCCCAGGTAAGAGGGATTGACCCTGATATCAAGGCAGGATTTGACTGAAGATTTTATCTTCAGAGGCACTTAAATATCCAGAATCATATACCCTGAGTAAAATAACAAATACAAGCCATGGAGCTTATCATCTTCTCAGTGTCTGTGTAGAACATAAGGAATGATTGTCCATCACAATAAAGTTTCAATGCAATGACATCTTCTTTTTTAACAGTGCTACAGATTAACTTTCACTCAGTCCTCTTTTACCATCAGCTCAGGAATTAGTCTGGTAAATTTCCTTCACACTGTCTCTGTTGCAATGAGATCATTCCTTTTAAAGGAGATAAATATGTCCACAATACCCCAATTACTGCCACAACCACATGATGATCACAATAATTCCTTTCCCTCACTTACTGGTCTCCGTTTCTTTATTATGACGTAAAAACCCATTCCTTCTCTATGCACTGCCAACGATGTGGAATTTAAAAGTTCCTTACATCTGTAGGTCAGCATCAGTAAGCCAGCACTCTTGGGGACACAGTCAGTCAGAAATAGGGAAATAGGGATTGGTCACCTACCTGAATGAAAATGATGTGTAGGAATAATGAAAACAGGCACAGGAAGGGAGCTAACGTTACTTTTGTACTTCCCTCATGGGATGTGTGCAGCCATGGTGAGGCCAGCGTGTTATATGGATTTGAATTGAGTGGCTCGTTCAGCTGTTCCACAGGACAGTAAAAAGTAGAACACATTGATGTGGGTTTGCACAGAAGTAAGTGGGGAAGAATAACCATTGACTTCTCTGAAGGACATGAAGCAAGCATATGGTTCTCTTTTTCTCACAAATGATGATAATTTTATTTCAATAACATCAATTTCTTTCATGGGATATCAACATCTGTGCCACGAGATTATGTGCAATGACTTAAGCAGCATACAGTATCTGCCTGTCTGACGGATTCTGTGCAGTGAAGAAGTTGAACATACTCAAGCCAATTATTCTGTATTTGACACCTGGTTAGATGGGACTTGATAAGTTGGATCCAGATTTAACAAAGACACAATTGATGGTTTATTCAGAAGTGGCACTGAGGCCGAGGAAAACACTGGGATTTTATGATAATATTGGACATGATTAGTGAGGATATAGGATTGGGAGGATATAGAAATGTATTACTGTGCAAAGCTGGAAGGATTATGGAGTTTGAGAACAGTCTGGTTCCTTCTCGCATATTGGTGAGTAATTTTCTCGTTATAATTTGTGAGAAATGGATTATTTCATTGGAATTGAAAATGTTAACACCACCTTTCTAAATTTTAAATTATATGAGCAGCAATTTAACCTGGATTAATGAACAGATAGAATGATTTACCAGGAACACCAAATATAGCGAGGATGGGATAGTAACCATCTTGAATAACCATTTAGATCGAAATGCTAATGCCATCCAAGGCTGAGAAAGCCAGTAAAGACTATCACATATATCCCTGTCCATTGTTGGAACATTTCAGTCTAATGTTCTCAGATTCTGATCCATTGTTGGAACATTCCAGTCTAATGTTCTCAGATTCTGATCTATTGTTGCAACATTCTAGACTAATGTTCTCAGATTCTGATCCATTGTTAGAACACTCTAGACTAATGTTCTCAGATTCTCATATATTGTTGGAACATTCCAGTCTAATGATCTCAGATTCTGATCTATTGTTGGAAAATTCCAGTTTAATGTTCTCATATTCTGATCTATTTTTGGAACATATCAGTCTAATGTTCTCATATTCTGATCTATTGCTGAAACATACCAGTCTATTGTTCCCAGATTCTGATTTCTTCCCCCCCCCCCTCTCTCTGGAGCTGATGATTCCTATTCGTGCTGTCGGTGATGCTCTCGCTGATACTATGCATAACACTTTGAACCGAGTCCCTATTTAATAGAAGAGAAAAACCCTCCAGTGACACCTTTAGGATCCGCGGAGACTGACTTCAATCATAGTCGCTGAACACATAGCTCCAGTTAAGCTCTTTTAATGCAATACTTCTTATTAAACTTAAAAATAATCCTTAAAATTTACACATTCTGATAGGATATATGGGGGTGTCTGAGAGAACAAACGTTGGGGTTGGTGGATCAATTGTGTGTAACCATTCAAACTGCTTTGCATATGAGACAATGCCAGAGGTTTATCAGAATATAAACATGCGTCTCTGTTTATAAATTGAAACATAGAGTCTGTGACGACTGATCAGGCGTTACAATATGATTAACACGTTGAGACAACTTTTATCATTCATAATCTGAGAAGAAAATGTCCCTGAGACTACATGCGGTTATTATAGACAACGACATTGATATATTAACAGAAAATTATACCTAGGAGACAATGGGAAGTGCAGATGCTGGAGAATTCACTGTACATAAAGCACGGCAGTGGGAAAGGCACGTAGGGCAGGCAGCATCCGAGGTTGAAGAGAGTCAACGTTTCAGGAAAGACCCTTCTTCATAACTAGGGAGGGGAAGGGGGCTGAGAGAAAATGGGTGATCGGGCGAGGTTGGGGGAAAGGTAAGCGATAGGTGAGTGATGGTAGGAGGTGATAATGATAGGCCGGTGGGGAATGTGGAGCGGATGGTGGGAAGGAAGTTGGACAGGTAGGTTCCTTCGAGAGGATGGACCTGAGTAGGAGGGTTGGGTCTGGGACCTGGGTGGCCGAGGGGAGATTTGTAAGTCAGCGAATCCAATGTTCATGCTGTGTGTTTGTAGTCTTCTGAGGCAGAAGATGAGATGTCCCTGGTAACATCCTGGTAAATCTCTTCCGAACCCTCTTCAGTTTAATAATCTCCTTCCTATAACAGAAATGCACACAATACGACAGAAGAGGCTTCATCAATGTTCTGCACAATCTCAGCATGATTTCTCAACTTCTAACCTGAAAGGTCTGAGCAAAGAAGTAACCTTAAACACCCTGCACCATAAACGTCAAAGAATTTAACAGCACGCCGGGTCCCTATTTTCTATACAACTACCAAAGCCCAGCATTAATTGTATAAGCCCTCCCCTTGTTTTTTTTATCTCGCATTTAGCCAAGGTAAACTCCGTCTGCCACACTTCAGCCCAGTGAGTTGTAGTGCAGAGTGTGTTTCAGGATTTCTTTCCTGAATTCAGCAGACTACTGATAATAGCCATTTAAACTGGAAATCATAGCCAAGCAATTAAAGATGTCCACTGTTTATCTCAATGGCACAGCGAATGCAATCAATATCCTATTGTTGAGCCTAATAACTTGTACTTTTTTTTTCAATGAGAAATTTCCCCTGTATAATTTGGTAATGTTAACCAGAATTTCATAAGTGCATATACCCAAAATAAGACCCAAAATCTGGGCATGGTGTTGACCTTGTGTAGTGAGTGGTGCCCATGTTTCTGGGCCGGAACTCTGGATTCGATTCCAGTCTATGAACGTATGGTAGTGCCCCTATCTCTGGAGAAGGTGGTGTGTATTCATGTTCTGTGGAAGTGCGTCACAGCTTGTTAGAACAGGCTGAGGAAGAAACACACAGGAGCACCATGTTGCAGCTTTACAGACAAATGTTGAATGATGCTAGAGTCTAAAACCAGAAGGCATAGGTTTAAAGTGGGAAAAATATATTTGAAAGACAATGAAGTGCAACAATTTTTTTCCTGCAGAGGTTGGTGCTTCTATGGAATAAGCTGCCAGAGGAACTGGTCGGGGCTGGAGCAATTACAACATATAAAAGGCAACTGGTTGGCGATATAAATACTGGGATATGGGCCAAATGCTGCAAAATGGCACGAGATTAATTTAGAATAGTTGGATATCATTAACGAGTTGAAGCGTCTGTTTCCCTGTTGTACATCTCTATGAATCATTGATTTAATTAAGGATGATCACATTGTAATCGTCAATTCTTCACCATTATACAAACACTGTCCACTATACAGCCAAACTTGATGTCATCCGCAAAGTTGCTAAATATACCTTCTATAATTCTCATTTAAATCATTTATATAAATGATAAACAAAAGTCGACCCAACAATTTTGCCTGTGGTTAATCGCTGCTCACAGGCTGCCAGTTCGAAAAACAACCATCCACGACTACCCTGTCTCCTGCCATTAAACAGGTATACACAGACATACACACACAAACACACACAATCACACAAACATAGATTTCGAGACACAAACGCACGTCTGTAAGACAAAGGTTAGATCAAAACAACGAACAAGAGTTACAGTGAGAAGGCGGGAAAATTGTGTTGAGAAACACACCACAAAGGATCAAACAGCAAAGTAGACTTGATGGGCCAAATCGCCTAATTCCAATTTCCTATGCTGCGTGGCCTTAAGGGATCAGGATTATTTTCCCAAGGGTGTAGTCGAAGCTAAGGTTGATAAATGCATGACCGAACAATCAATGGGGCTGCGGGATAGGTTTGAGGGGCTGAATGGTCTATGGTTGTTCCTATTTGCTGTGCCCTTGTTGATGAAAAGAGAAGTTAACTTGCTGTGAGGCTAACACACTTTAAAATGAAAGGTGTCTCCCATTTCCATTTGAGATAACGTTGTTCCTTTCTCCTTTAGATTGTGTGATCTGAGGCGTTTTCATCCCACGGGAACAGTGAAGTCTGGGTCATTGAGGATATTCAAGGCTGACTTTGACTGGCCTTTGATGGACAGGAGTGTCAATGTTTATTGGGAACAGACAGGAAAGGGGTATTCAGCTACAATCAGACCAGCCATGGTGTTTCTAAATCGAGCAGCAGGCTGGAGGGGCCGAATGGCTAACTGCTGCTCCTATATCACACGTTGTTCTGTCAATTCGCCTCTCGAGGTTAATACAGAGGGAGAGAGAGTTCCCTTCAGCCAATCAACACCGTGACAATACAGCAAGGGGAGGCCATAATGCACCTCCATGGGGTTAGACTGGAATAGAATGAAGTATTCAAATCACTTCCGTAAATTACACAACACAGGAGAATGACACATAACCATCGCAGAATGTTATGCAGGGGCAGGGGCAGGGGAGCCTTGGGTGGCGTCAGGAAATACAGAGTGGAGATCATTACTCATTTTGCGTTTGGAAAGCTGTAACCAGTGGAATTCTTCAGGGATCTGTGTGAGGTCATCAACAAATTACAATCCATACCAATGAATTGGATGAAGGGGAAGGAGCTCAGTTTGCTCAAGCACCAGGATAGTCTTTCAATAAGATGTCAAATGAAGATAGACCGTCTGCAATGGGACACAGACAGGGGGATGGCAGAGCGTCTGCAATGATATACAGACGGGGGACGGCAGAGCATCTGCAATGGGATAAAGACAGTGGAGGGAAGACCGTCTGCAATGGGATACAGACAGAGGGGGTGGGCATAGAGTCTGCAATGGGATACAGACACAGAGAGAGCAGAGAGTTTGCAATGGGATGCAGATAGAGGGGGTGGGCATAGAGTCTGCAATGGGATACAGACAGGGGGAGGCAGAGCATCTGCAATGGGATACAGAGAGGGTGTGGGCATAGAGTCTGCAATGGGATACAGACAGAGAGAGTAGAGAGTCTGAAATGGGACACAGACTGGGGGAGGGAAGAGAGTCTGCAATGGAATACAGACAGAGGGAGGGCAGAACGTCTGCAATGGGACACAGACTGGGGGAGGTCAGAGCATCAAGCAATGGCATGCAGACAGAGGACCGTGGCGATCAAAGCTTCAGCAGGAAAAAAATAACAGTACAATATATATGTGATGGGAATTTTCTGATTTGGGGAAAAGACAAAACAGCAGAAATATATTTCAGTGCAAGGAGAATGCAGAACTCAGTGGTACAGAGCGATCTGTGTGTCTTCGTACACGAATGACATCAAATTACTCTGAAGGTGTAGCAAGTGATTTGGAAGGTAAATTGAATGATTCTGATTCGTGCAAGGGGTGTTGGGTATGATTTTAGCGATGTTTTCTGCAAGAGTACAGGGCATTGCTGAGATCACATCTGATGCATCATGTGTAGTTATAATTGTCTAAACTGAAAAAAAATTGCTTTCAAAACGTTTCAAAGATTTTTCTCTTTACTTATTCTTGGGATGAAGGCATTACGTTATGAAGAATTAACAGTTCAGCTTGAGAATGACGGTTGTTTTATTGACCATAAAAGATCCTGAGAAGAGTGTAGTTGGTGAATACTGGATGGATATTTCTTCTTGTGTGGGAGAATGAAACTGGGGAAATAATTTAAAAATAAGTCAGTTTCATAGGAAAGGTAATTGGAACGAAGAATTGAACTCTGATTTCTCTTCATACATGCAGCAAGACAGGCTGAGCTTTTTCAGCAATTTCTGTACTTGTTTAAGAATAAAACATATTCATCTTAACACAGATATTGGGAAGGCATTTTACATTTTGCAGGCACATATTAACACATCATCAAAACACGTAAGGCCATTTATTGTTAATGAATTGATTCTGTGTACGACAACAGCAATAATGCTTTGACCTGGAGTCGAGAATGTGATGGAGTCATACAGTTCGGAAAATGTTCAAGAAGAGCTCACATGGTCCAGTTTGGGCACTGATAACGTAACTGAGTTAACTTGTAGATGGAAAAATGTAGCCTATCTATGAAAGGACAGTCTATTGGTCCTTTTCTGTTTTCCTGTCGCTCATCACAGCAATGTGTGGGAGTGAAAAAAAAAGCCCTGTTGTCTTTCCCACTCATGGAGGATTCCTGACGAGGATTCATTGGAATTTTCCCACTGCCTGAAGCAAAGCAAGTCAGCTAAATCCAACTGTTTCAGGAAGAAATCCCATTGTCAGAGGATTGTGCGAGCAGAATAACTTCAGGAGATTCTGTGGCTGCAAATGGGAATCCAGGACAGTGTGTAACATAACGAGTGCCAGGGTGCAGGCTGTCTCAGAGCGGCTGCAAAACGTTCTCCCCGGGGCGGGGAAAGCAGCCAGAAGACATTGTGCACATTGGTACAAATGACACAGGTAGAAATAGTGATGAGGTAGAAATAGTGATGAGGACCATGACAGTAGCAATATCCCGTTTACTTCCAGTGCGAATGAGGGTAAGAACAGAAGGATATGGCAGATGAATGTGTGGCGAAATAATTGGTGCAGGGGGCAGAGTTTTGGATCACTGGGGTCTTTTGTGGGGCAGCTGTGACTTGTTTAGGAAGGACGGGTTATAACTGACCTGGAAGGGGACCAATATCCTGGCAGGCATGTTTGCTCGTTCAAGGGAGGATTTCAACTAGATTGGCTTGGTTGGGGAGGGGTGGGATCCTCAACAGCAGTAGGGCAAGTGGAGGCTGGAAGGAGATACTGTAATCGGAAACAGTAAAGTGAAGAGACAGGTCAGGCTGGAACATGACAGGCTACGAGGAATGCCTGTTGGATTAAATTGCATCTGTTTCAATGCAAGATGGCTGATAGGTAAGGCCGATGAATAGGTATGTGGGACTGGGATATTATAGCCATTACAGAAACATGGTAATGGAGGGACAGGAGTGGCAGCTTAATGTACCAGGGTGCAGGTGTTTATGCGGGACAGATATGGTGGAAGAAGGGGATGGGGAGTTTCATTTTTGATTAAGGCGAGTATCACAGCAGTAATCAGAAATAAAATAACTGATGGATCATCCAGTGAGGCCATAGTTCTATTACTTTTTAAATAGTTATGGAGAAGGACAAAACGGGTCTACATGTTCAAGGTCAAAACTGGGTCAAGGCGAATTTTGCTGGAATTAGACAGGAGCTTGTAGGGGTTGGTTGGAAGAGTTTCTTTGCAGACAAAGGGACGTTCTGCAAGTGGGAGGCCTTTAAAAGTGAATTGTCTACAGTTCAAGGTCTATATGTTCCGGTGAGGGTAAAAGGCAAGTTTGGTAGGAAGAGGGAACCTTGGATGTCAGGAGATACTGAGGGTTTGACCAGCAAAAAGGAGGTGTGGCTCAGGTCCAGGCAGCTGGGATCGAGAGAGTCTCTGGACATATACAGTGGATACAGTAGGTTACTGAAGAAGAAAATCAGGAGGGCGAAAAGTGGGCACAGGTTAGCCTTGGCTGAGAAGATTAGGGTGATTCCATGAGGTTCTCCAAGTATATTAAAGTAAAAAAACAACTAAATGAGAATATGACCCTTCAAGTTCCAAAGTGGACATGCATGCCTAGAACAGTAGGAGATTTGCGACATTCTCAATGAATATTTCTCCTCTGCCTTTACCGTGGAGAATTACATGAAGACTTGGGAGGTTAGCAAAGGTCGTGATATTGTCTTGGGTTGAGTCAATATCACAGGAGAAGACGTGTTGGATGCATTAGAATGTAGGAAGTTGGATAAACCTCCTGGTCGAAACAGATGCTTCCAAGAACATTGGAAGAGGCGACAGAAGAAACTACAGGGACCCTGGTTGATATTTTTGCATCATTGTTAGCTACAGGTTAGGTTCCAGAATATTGGAGAGTAGCAAATGTTGTGCCATTATTCAAGAAGGGAAGCAAAGAAAAATCTGCGATCTATAGACCGGGAAACCAAACATCTGTGGTAGGTAGGTTATTTGCGAAGACTCTGAGGGATGAGATAAACATGCATATAGAAAGATAGGGTTTGTTTAGAAATAGTTTTTATTCAGATTCCCTGCAATATGGAAACAGGCCATTTGGCCCAACAAGGCCGCACCGATCCTCCAAACAGTAACCCACCGAGTACCATTCCACGACCCTATGTTTACCCCTGACGACTGCTCATAACACTATGGGTAACTTAGCATTGCCAATTCACCTGAACGATACATCTTTGGATTGTGGGAGGAAAATGGAGCAGCCAGACACACACAAACACAGTGAGAATGTGCAAACTTCACACAGAGAGTCACCCGAAGCTGGAACCAAACCCGGATCCATGGCACTATGAGGCAGCAGTACGAGCCACTGAACCACCATGCCACCCTTGCATTTTTCAACACAGTTCAATGACACAGGTACAAAATCTATTCTGCCCTTCACCCATGATACACATGCCAATATCACATACCATGGATAATTTATTCTCCACAGAAAATGTCATCTTGTTATTATTTGTTAGTTTGTTATTATTAATTTTAATAATTATTATTAATTGTTGTTTTTAGACTGGAAAGATTGCATGGCTTTGTGAGTGAAAGACTATGCCTCACAAATTTGTTTGAGTTCATTGATGAAGTGACCAGGAATGTTGATGAGGGCAGCGCACTAGACATATCTGTATGGTTTTCAGTAAGACCTTTGACAAGATTACAATTGATAGGCTGGTCTGGAAGTTTCGAATCGCATGGAATCCGGAGGGAGCTGGTAAATTGGACACACAATTGGCTTCATGGTCGTAAGCAGAGAATAATAGTGGAAGGGTGCTCTCGGACTGGAGGTCTGTGACACATGAACTGCCTCTGGGGTCGCTGCTGGGCCCATTGTTTTTTCATTATCTGTAACAATGATATTCTTGTGAACGTACAAGGCATGATTAGGAAACTTGAAGATGAATATTTTAGCAACATTAGATCAAGGTAGGAGTTTCATGGTGATTGGTAGGACCTTAAGGAGCGTAGTTGAGCAGAGGGACCATGGAGTTTAGGTCCACCGTTCTCTGAAATGTGGGTCATAATTTGACATAGTAGTGAAGGAGGCTTTTGCCACACTAGCATGCATCGGTCAGGGCATGGAGGAGAGCAGTTGGGAAGTTTTGTTGCAGTTATACAGGATGTTGGTGAGGCTGCATTTGTAGTGTTGTGTTCAGTTTTAGTCACATTGCGATCGGAAGGATGTTTTTAATTTGGAATGTGTGCAGACGGATTAGACAGAAATGTTGCCAGGACTCAACAGTATGAATTAAAGGGAGAGATTGGACAAGCGAGGACTTTTTTTCTTTCGTGCATAGGAGACTAAGATGGATCTTATAGAAGTTTACATGGATAGGGTGAATGGGTCCAGCCTTTTTTTCCTAGAGTTGGGGAATCGAGGAGGAGACGGCATCAGTTTAAGGTGAGAGGGGAATGAATAAAAGGGAAACTGATGGAAACTGTTTGACACAGAGAGTGGTACAGAAAGGGAATGAGCTGCCAACCGAAGTGGTTCAAACATTTATATTAACGATATTTAACCAGCATTTGGGCAAGTACATGGACAGGAAAGGACCAGAATGCTATGGGCCAAGTTCTGGGAAATGAGGTTAGTGTGGTTGGATATTTGGGTCAGCATGGACGAGTTTGGGCCAAAAGGCCTCTCTGCCTCTCTCCATGCTGTAGGACTTGATGACTCTACAGATAGAACAGCATTTGGGTCAAACTCTCATTTTACCTTCGGTCATGACTTCGAATCATATTTGGACAATATTCTTTCAAGTTAACTTTGCAGATATTTTACTTTTCAGTTTGTTATCGACAATCCGTGTGTGTGTGTGTGTGTGTGTGTGTGTGTGTGTGTACCTGTGTGTGTCTGTGTGTGTCTGTATGTGTGTCTGTGTGTGTTTTTCAGTATTTTTCAAGGGAAAATATTAATGTACATATTTGCAATATCCTCTCGTCATTCCTCTTTCCATCATAGTTTGAGCAACTTTGTTTTGGTCATAAACGTGTTGTTTTAGCAGATTAAAGACATCTGCCTGACTTGTTCCTAACACTGACCCTGCCACACTCTGAGAACTATATCATTTGCCATATCACCAACATAGTTATAATTATTTTTTGTGGCCAATGAGGCTAGAAAAGGGAGCAGTGAGCCAAAAAAAACTGAATTATCGAGTCAATCAGCCAACGTTAGTGTCGAGGAAATCGTTGGAGGAGATTCTGAAAGATATAATTTACATCTATTTCGAAAGGCAAGGACTGATTAGGGATAGATAATATGGATTTGTGTGATGGAAATCATTTCTAATTAATGTGATTGAGTATTATGAAGCAGTGATAAAGAAGACACTGTCGTGTACATTGTTTACACAGACTTCAGCAAGACATTTAATACGGTACCTCATCGTAGACAGATTACTATAATTAGGTTATATGTAATCGAATGGATTGTTTTCCAGACTGAAGACCTGTGGCCAGCGGTGTTCTGAAAGAAACATTGCTGAGCTCACTGCTTTTCATCACAGATATAAACAACTTTGATGTGATTATCGGACGCATGGTTAGTAAGTTTACAGATAACATCAACAAAGTGGTGCAGTGGACAGTGAAGAACATAACATCAACAAAGTGGTGCAGTGGACAGTGAAGAACATTATGTCAGAATATAACGGGATCCTTGACCATCAATGAGCCAAGGACTGGCAGATGGAGTTTAATTTAGATATTTGTGAGGTTTTGCATTTTAGTAAGTTAAAGCAGGGTAGTATCCCGGGGATTGATGCTGAACAAAGGAACCTGCGGGTGAAGATTCATAGTTCCTTGAAAGTGGAGTTTAGGTCGGTAGAGTGGTGAGGAACGTGGTTGGAATGCTTGCCTTAATCGGTCAGAACAATGAATATAGGAGTTGGGGTAGCGTTTTGCGCTTGTACAGGACGTAGGTGAGGCTATTTAAGAATACTGCGTACATGTCAGTTGACTCTGCGAAAGGATGGATTTTGTTAAGCTTGTAAGGGTGCAGAAACGATTTGCAAGGATTTACTGGAACCTGAGAGTTTGAACTACGGGGCGATGATGAACAGGTTGAGGCTTATTCCCCTGTACTGTCAGAGGCCGAATGGTGACATGACAGAGGTTCAAAAAAGTCCTGAGGGGCATGGATAGTCTGAATGGGCAAGATCGTTTTCCCAGTGTAGGGGCGTCCAGAACTAGACGACATAGAGTGAAGGTGACAGGGCAAAGACTTAGAAGGCAACTGAGGGGAAACGTTTTCATTCCGAGGCTGGTGGGTGTATTGTCAGAGGAAGTGGTGAAAGCGGGTACAATTACATGTTTAAAATGTATCTGGATAGGTACATAAATAGGAATGGTTCAAAGGGGTGTGGGCCAGATGCTGGCAAGTGGGACGAGACCTGATTAAGATGCCTGATTGCCGTGGACAATTTGGACAAAAGGATCTGTTTCCACTCTGTATGACTCTCTTATTCTCACAGCGGGATGAGGAAAAATTCTAAAAGGGCCATTCGAATGGGAATTCTCTTCCCCAGAAGTTTGTAGTGCCTCTCTGATTACAAGTGTTCACAGCTGAGTTAGTTAAAGATTTGAAAGAAAAGTGAGTCACGGATAATGGGACACAGACAGGACGATCAGGCTGAGACCACAATCTGATCAGTCAGAATCTTAATGCCTGGTGGAGAAGGCTCAATTCTCTAAAGACCCACTCGTGTTCCTCAGTCCCATATTTATGTGGTCCATTCAACCCCTCAAACCTGCTAGACAGGAGCAGTTGGAGTCCACTTACTGTTATAGCATGGTGCACAGAAACAGAGGAGACCATTTCCTCCCTCAAGACTGTCCCACACGGTTTGGGAGATTTGGAAAATGTAATTGGAAGACCCAGGTTGGATATGAAAGAGGTCGCTCATTTCTCATTACAAAGTTTCCCCTCGCTGTAACTTGTGCTTCATTTGTTGATCATGTTGTAGAGCCAGATTCACTGTGAATACAGCCCCCAAATCTCACCCAGCCATGGCTCACAAAATCCGCTGGTCTCCCTTATTGCAACATTCCATAAGAAAACTTCCAGGAAAGTAACACCTACTAACTTTCCAATAACGGATTGGGAGAACATCAGAAACAGGGGTAGGTCATTCACATCCCAAGCCTGCCTTGCCCTTCACTAAGATCAAAGCTGACCTGCTCCAAGTCTCAAATCTTCCTTAATGTCAAAGCCTTCTTGAGCACTTCCATAGAACACAGAACAAAGAACAGTACTGATTTGGAGATGCCGCTGTTGGAATGGGGTGTACAAAGTTAAAAATCACACAACACCAGGTTATAGTTCAACAGGTTTAATTGGAAGCACACTAACTTTCGGAGTGTGGCTCCTTCATCAGATGATAGTGGAGGGCTCAATCCTAACACAGAACATATCGCAGATATTTAACTGAAATTAAATATTCAAAAAGTGGTTGACTGCGAAGCCTTTCATCTGTTAGAATACCATGATAGTTTCACTTTTTTCATATGTAAATCACAAAACGTTTTTTTAAAAAAGTTGCATTCTTAGGTTAGTTGTTAATAATGGTGATAGCTAGACAATATGTTGAAGGTGTTGGGCCCCTATGTTCTCTATCTATGACATGATGCTTAAATTGATTCTAATCAAAAAAGTGAGATTACGGAGTTTTACATGAATTCATGCGGTTTTTGAACTCAGAGCTCTACATGAATGCATGCAGTTAGGACCTTCAGCCCTCGACGTTGTGCCGTTTATCCTACTCTAAGATCAGACTAACCTACATGCTTCCGTTCACTTGGTTCCATGTGCCTATCCAAGGGTCTCTTATGTTTCCCTCACGTATTTGACTCTACTACTACCGTTGGCAGTGCATTCGACACAACCACCACTCTTTATGAAAAGAATATACCTCTGTTATCTCCCCTAAACCTCCCTCCAATTACCTTAAAATTATGCCACCTCATGATAGACATTTCTGGGAAAATGCTTCTGGCTATTTACTCTCTCGATGCTTCTCATCATCTTGTACACCTCTATCAAGTCACCTCTCATCTATTTTTCCTCGCTCCTTCACGGTTTCTTCATAAGAGTTGCCCTCCAGTCCAGGCAGCATCCTGGTAAATCTCCTCTTTACCCTCTCTAACGCTTTCTTATCCTTCCTATAAGGAGGAGACCAGAACTGGACACAATATTCCCTGTGCGGTCTGAGTAGGGCTCTAACAAGCTGCAGCATAACCTCGCAGCTCTTAAACTCAATCTCCCTGCAACTTATAGCCAACACACCATACACCTTCTTATCAATCCGACCAACTTGGGTAGCAACTTTGAGGGATCTGTGGACACGGACCCCAAGGTCCCTCTCTAACTCCACACTGACAAGAATCCTGCCTTTAACCATGTATTCTACATTCACGTTCGAGCTTGCAAGGTGAATCACTTCAGTTTGAAATCCATCTGCCACTTCTCAGCCCAGCTCTGCATCCTGTCAATGTCCTGTTGCCACCTACAATAGCCCTCCATATTCTGTACCACTCCAACCACCTTTTTGTAATCGGCAGACTTACTAGCCCACTCTTCAACACCCATATCGAAGTCATTGATAAAAGTCACAAAGAGCAGAGGTCCCAGGACTGATCCCTGCGGGACACCACCGGTCCCTTTCAGTGATCTAGCTCCCTTAACTCTCTGTGTAAGAGAATTCCTGACATTCATTACCCTCTGTTTGAAGAAAACATTCTCTGCATCTGCACCATGACCTATTGAAATGAGCAAAAGAGGTAACACAGGGACTCAGGTAAGAGAGACTGGTCCTGAACTCAAGGCAGTATTTGACTGAGGATGATATCAATGAGCCTGAACAAAATCGCACGTAATGAGAATTAAGTATGACCTCTACACTTTTTGGAGTCATTCACGGCACAGGGGAAGATGATTATCATTGGTGGGCATCAATCATCTCAGCTATGGGACACATCTGCAGGAGATCCTCAGCGTCGCTTGCTCAGCCCAGGCATCTCCAGTTTGTCATCATAGAATCCGTACAATGTGGAAGGAGGCCAATCAACCCATTGAGTCCAAACTGAGCAGATTAGATTCCCCACAATGTGGAAACAGGCCCTTTGGTGCAACCAGCCCACACCGACCCTCCTAAGAGTAATCCACCCAGACACATTTCCCTCTGACTAATGAACCTAACATAATGGACAATTTAGCACGGCCAATTCACCTGACCTGCACATCTTCGGACTGTGGGAGGAAACCGGAGCACTCGGAGGAAATTCATATAGACAAGTGGGGAACGTGGAAACTTCACACAGACTGTTGCTCAAGGGTCGAATCGAACCTGGGTCCTTGGTGCTGTGAGGCAGCAGTGTTAGCCACTGAGCCACTGTGCCAGCAGAAGAGGAGGCATTCACTGAAGTTTGCAAATTTTTCAGAACAAGTTGTCCCTCTTCAGCTCTTGAAACAGTCTGTGACCATGTGCAGCAAGACGTGGACAACATTCAAGATCGTGTTGTTAAAATCTGGGTAACATTTATGTAACAGCACTGTACATTTCCACAGTAAAAGGAGGAGTTCATTCACCACTTCAATCTGGTTTCACAAGAATGTGGGAAAGTCATTCATCCCATCAAAACTACTAGGCTAGATAAGGGATAGCCCATTCAGTCCCTTCTGCCTGTTGCACAGGAAGACAGGGAGTCTGCCCTCTCCCACATGTAACGTACATGGGATCAGAAAGAACTATTTCACACCCGGAGTCACTTACAAAGGAACAGAAAGAGGTTATTCAGCATGTCAAGCCACTAACACAGGAACAGGAAAGTGTCAGAGATGCTCCAACATCACAAACAAATGGGTGGCACGGTGGCACAGTGGTTAGCACTGCTGCCTCACCGCGCCAGAGACCCGAGTTCAATTCCCGTGTCAGGCGACTCTCTGTGTGGAGTTTGCACGTAGTCCCCGTGTCTGCGTGGGTTTCCTCCGGGTGCTCCGGTTTCCTCCCATAGTCCAAAAATGTGCAGGTTAGGTGAATTGGCCATGCTAAATTGCCCGTAGTGTTAGGTGAAGGGGTAAATGTAGGAGAATGGGTCTGGGTGGGTTACGCTTCGGCGGGTTGGTGTGGACTTGTTGGGCCGAAGGGCCTGTTTCCACAATGTAAGTAATCTAATCTAAATGGAGCAGGGACTGCACAGATAGACTGCTCCAAATTGATCCACATGGCTTAATTACTCATGGTACATATCTGTTATTTTAATATGGTTTTCTGGCAGTCGGAATGAAGCCATTTTATTTTTAAATATTCTCCAAGTTATCTTCCATCTCAAAGAAGGCAGACCCATGGTCTCCGTGGAGGTCAGAGGCCGTTGGGGAATAACTAACTATTTCAGAATGAAGGTATTTTGGCTGCTGTCAGGCTTGCGT
>NC_057717.1:14103474-14133827 GCF_004010195.1 Chiloscyllium plagiosum
AACGCTTCCAACCATTTGGAAAACATATCAACTATAATCAGACAATATATGTTCCCTCCGCTGGGAGTTAGTTCAAAGAAATCCATCTGTAAATGCTCAAAGTGTCTTTGGGGTTGGGGGTGTGCTGGCCTGTCGCATCTGTAATCCCCTCCCCACATTATTAGTGGCACAGATAACACATCGCTCACAATATTTCTGGGATTAATGCGTAAATCCCTTAATGTATCAGTGTTCTGAAATACTGTTGTACATTTCCCATTTTGACACATGGTCCTTACTGTGTGTCAGTTTGGCATAGAATGGAAATAATGATTGTGGTAGACAGGCTTTACCATTAGGGCCACAACACACCCCTTCATTCATGCTGCACATTGCCCTTGTCCACTCACGCTTCTCCTCCAGCGTTGCCTGTGACTGTAATTCCCGTACGTCTGCTGTTGGGGTGCAAATCTTTGTCTTACACATGTCAAACTGATCACTTCGCGGCTGCTGGGCTGCCGACCTTGCTGCTGTGGCTGCCTTCGCATTGCCTTAAGAAATAGAATCGTTATTTTTTGTGGGGTTTCACATTTAAATACAGAAATTGATTTGGGCAGTAGGACCACTTCCAGGAGGTCATAAATCAGACCACAGTGTCTGATGGGCTTTCCGATGGAGGTCAAAAAGCCCTTGTGTGTCCATAGGGTTCCAAAGTCATGTACAATCCCGAATGCATATCTGCTATTGGAGTAAATATTCACTGGCCTTCCCTCAGCCAATTTACACGCCTCAGTAAAGGCAAATGATGAGAAAGGAATGATCCCACTTTGACTACCTCCTGGGTAGTCATTACAGCATATCCAACACATTTCTGGCCTGTCCCCATGCTCCTGAATGTTGACCCATCCACAAAAGCCTCCATTATCGAATTCTGAAGTGGAGAATCCTGCAAGTCTGGTCTAGGGCTGCAAATTTCATTAGTTACATCAACACACTCATGTGTGTCTCCGTCTCCTTCTATGGGAAGAAGGCTAGCAGGGTTAAGGACGTTGCATCACTTTATTGTAATGTCAGGCGTCTCCAATAATAGTGTTATATCTGAGCCAACGTGCTGATGACATGTGTGCTGTCTTTTACCCGGAAAGCAGGAAGGATACTGCATGTGAGACCAGTAGGGTTAATTCACCATAGCTGACTATATCCCTGGATGCTACACCAGCCTTTTCAGATGCGGCCATGGTTTGCAAGCATTTAGGCAATACTGCCGCTATGGGGTCTCGTTTAACTGAAAAATAAGCTACTGGCCTCAATCGTTTCCCTATAAGCTTGCAACAGGGCAGATGCCATGCAGCCACGCTTCTCATCTACCGTTTGTACAAAAGGCTTGTTTGGATTCGGAATCCCCAATGTAGGTGCAGTTTATGCTGCTATCAAGCAATCATCTACACACTGCAGCAGCGCTGACCCCAGGGTTAAAACAAAAGTCTCCAGACTCCTGCATAGAGGCTCATTGTATATGGTGGGGGACTCACAGTAACCGTGACAAAGTCATGTGAAGTTATATCATTTCTCTTTGAATAAAAAAAGCAAATCAGAATTGACTATCTGGGTGTCCCAGTGCACTTAAGAAGGTATTTGCTAACTCCACAATAGAGAATCATTTACTGTCCGGTGGAATTTGATCTAATATAGAACAGGGGTTAGGAACTTTTGAGGTACGTGGATCAACAGAGTTATTGCCTGAAAAGGGGGATTCAAAGACTGGAGTAATTCCTGCTATAACCTCAGGTTTTAACGGGTATTCTGCTCTGGGAGCGGTGCCGTAAATCTCTCTCGTAGCACAACTCCTGCTGCACCCATTGAGTTCAGGAACCTTACACTCAACTTTATTGGCGTTGACTCTCTGAACTGGCTTCATTTAATGACTGAATATGCTGCCCCTGTGTCTACTAAAAAAATAACTGGTGTACCTTCCACATATAACATAGAGGTAGGCATCGACTTATAGACATTGTTGTTATAATGAATGTATTGTCCACACTTCGCAATTGCAGTGCTCAATATCGAGGTGGGACACGTCTCAGGGCCAATAAAGGTTAGTAGAAGAGATTAGCATAAGCAAGTCTTCGTTGCCAAGCATAATCGAAAGAGGCTTACCTGTACCTTGTGGGCTGCAGACCTCCAACTCAGTCTTCCCCTGCTAGTCACACTGCTGCCTAGCCTCCAGGGCCGAGTGAGCCTGTCGGTGCGAGCACTGTCATGCCTAGTGGTCCATTGCTCCATAAACTAAGCACCCGTCAGATCGACCTCTACCAGCACTTCTTCTGCAACCCCTTCCTCTTCCACTTCCGCAACTTTCCCCTCTGCCTCTCTCTTTTCCTGCAGCACATTCCTCCAATGGCTGGATGACCATTTGCATCAAAGTAAGCTGAGCTTTATGCACTTGCTGTCCATTTTTAGTTTCCACCTATCCTTCTCCTGGGTAAGCAATTTTTCAGCATGTATCGCATGTTGTTCTATCAATTTCATCTTTCCCGTGTCCCAGGTAATACATGTGTCTTTTATCTTTTTCACGATTTCGTCTTTCATTCCATTAATAAAGCTGTTCCTCAGGTGTTCCTCATATGCCGTGATTTCTGCCATTATGTCGTCAAGTGGCCTCAGTCCACTAAGGATGTTATGGACTCCAGTGAGGCGCATAAGGTACTGGGACACTGTCTCACCTTCTCCTTGTTTACACATTGCAGTTTTGGTCATGTCCATTCGCGCTGGGAATGCCTCCCTACAGGCATTGCCAGCGCTGCAACAAAAGCATTAAAGTCTCCATTTTCTGCCTTGTCCTATAATAGTAGTGTTGTCTCAGTCGAATTCATGTTGCTTGTCATCTGCGTGTTTGGCTCTGAAGGGTAGTTGGTCGTGTCGTTTTGTGGCTAGTTGGTGTTTATGGATGCGGATCGTTAACTGTCTTCCCGTTTGTCCTATGTAGTGTTTTGTGCAGTCCTTGCGTGGGATTTTGTACACTACATTGGTTTTGCTCATGCTGGGTATCGGGTCCTTCGTTCTGGTGAGTTGTTGTCTGAGAGCGGCTGTTGGTTTGTGTGCTGTTATGAGTCCGAGTGGTCGCAGTAGTCTGGCTGTCACTGTTCGACTGGGACAACACTACTATTATAGGACAAGCCAAACAGAGAACAGCGAGGGAATTCCTAGAGGCATGGCACTCATCCACAGATTCAATAAATAACCACATCGACCTGGACCCAATATACCGGCCACTGCAGCGGACAGCTGGAACTGACAACCGGAAGCGGCAGATACAAACCACTATAAATGCCGGAGGAAAGATCACAGGAGGCTCGCAAGCACTGTGGATGTCACCTAGACAGTGGACGAAACGTCTGCAACACAAATTCCCAGCTCGGCGAACAGAACCACAACAATTATACTGAAACTTTGCAACAATGGACAGAAGTTTATCCGCTGGTCTTTCCTGGCTTTCTCAGCCTTGGATATCTTTAGCATTGCAGATTAAAGATGTACTGATGGTTATTCAAGCTGGTTACTATCCTATCCTTGCTATAGTTGGTGTTTCTGGTAAGTCACTCGAGCTGTCTAGTGAAACGGTCTGAACTGAATTAATGCTCATGATATGTAAATTTTAGAAAGGTGCTAATCAACGTTTTCATTTCTAATCAATGATTCCATTCCTTAGAAATTATAATTAGCAAATTACTCAGTACAAATTGCTGACCGATGTGTGAGGATGAAACAGACTGTTCTCAACTTCCTTGATTCATTTTCTCCTGCACAGTTTACATCTCCATAGCCTCCGCACTCACCAATCCTTTCGAGTGCCACCGTTATGACGTCCAGGCTCCTCCTCAGCCTCAGTGCAATGCCTGAATAAACCATAATTTGTGCCTTTGTCAATTCCGGATACAGCTGTTTCAAGTCCCTTCTTACCACGAGTCCATTGGAAAGTAATTGCACTTGAAATGTTTAACTTGTTCTCTGCACAAAATCTGAAAGATGGGAAGACAGTGTATGGTGGTCACACCATTGGCTCATAATCTAGATCCACAGAATAATAATCTGTTGATATCGGCTTGCCTCATGTCCATTAGAGAAAGCAGCGGGTCATCCTTCCCTGGTCAAGTCTCTGTGCAACTGCAAACCCACAGCACTGTGTTTTACTATTTATTGTCCTGTGGAGCAACTGAACACTCAGTTCAAGTAAGGCATAAGATGCTGGCCTGATCAGGTCTGCACACATCCCGTGAGGGCAGATCAAAAGGAAAGATACCTCCCTTCCTCTGCCTCTCTCCTAAATTCCTGCAGCTGATTACCATTCAGGCAGGTGGCCATTCACTGTTTTAGGTGGATTCTTTGTGATTGAGTATCTCGCTGAGAGTGATGTCCATCTCGATAGGCATCTCCGGTGCTGTCTTTATTGATGCTGACCTACAGATGTAAGGATGTTTAAAATTTTTAATCAGTGACAGTGCATCGTGAATTAATAGTTTCGTATTTCACACAAAAGAAACGGAGCCAGCTAAGTGAGGGAAATGAATTATTGCGATCGAACCTGAGTGTGTTGGTGAGGCACTATTTGGGGCATTGTGGGCTGATTTTCTCTCCTTTATAACGTGTGAGCTCCTTACTGCAGGAGAATGAACAGGGGTTCCACCAGATTAATCTCTGTGATGATAGCACCACGAGGAACGAGTGAAAGTTGATGGGGAGCGCTGTGAGAGAATACGAGGTGATTGCGTTGAACACTGAGTGGGATCGATAATCACTCCTTATATTCTAAACAGACAATGAGAAGGTCGTAGTTTCAATGACTATTATTTCACTCAGGATGCATGATGCTGGATAGTTTAAGTGCCTGTGAGGATGTTACGCCTTCCCACCCCAATCCGCACTCTCCACGGTGATTGACAGAGACAGAGACGTCCAGGTTTTGAATAAACTGTCTCCACATTAATACAGTGCAGTGGGTGCGTGGTCCTGCACTGAATATCATATTATCCACCACACTGCCAGCAGCCACAATACCTTCATTCTAAAACAGTTAACTGTTCCCTCCAGCTACTGACATTCATGAAGGACATGATCTATCTTCTCAGAGATGCAAGTTGCCTCCTTGAGGTTTAAACCATAAGTCGGTAAGACATAGGAGCATACATTAGGCCAGTTAGCCCATCGAGCCTGCACCACCATTCAATCATCACTGACAGTTCTCTCTGACCCATTCCCCGACCTTCTCTTTGTAACCATTGATCCCCTGGATAATCAATACTTATCTACCTCCTTCTCAAATATTTTCAATGACCTGGCCCCACTGCCTTCTGTGGCAATAAATTTCAAAAATTGGCCATTCTCTGGTTAAAGCCATTTCTCCTTATCACTGTTCTAAAGGGTGTTCCCTTTCATCTAAGGCTGTGCTCTCGGGTCCTCGTCCAATGGAAACATCTATCAACATCTACTTTATCCAGGTCATTCAGTATTTTGCATGCTTCCGTTACAATTCCTTTCATTCTCCTAAACTTTACTGAGTATAGACCCAGACTCCTCAAACATGCCTCATACGATAAGCTTTTCATTCCTACGACCATTCTCGTGAAGATCCTGTGAACACACTCCAGAGCCAGTGCATACTTCCTGAGATACGGGGCTCAAAATTACGCACAATACTCCAAATGTGGTCTCACCAGAGCCGTATGCAACCGGTTTTATAATCAATTCCTCTCGGAATAAATGTCCTCAATAATAACTGCTATTGCACTCCTAACTACTGCCTCAGTCTGCAAGCTTACCTTGAGAGAACCCTGCTCTAGAACTCCCAAGTCCATTTGCACTTCATATTTCTGAACATTCTCCCAATTTAGAAAATAGACCATGCCTCTATTCTTTGTGCCAAAGTTCACGACTTCACACTTTCCAACACTGGAACGCATTTGCCAATCTCTTTACATGTTGAAATCCTTCTTCAGCCTCTCCGCCTCCTCAACACGACCTATCCATTTGTCTACCTTTTCATCATCTGCATACTTAGCCCGAGTGCTTTCGATTCCCTCATCTAGATTGTTAGCGTAACGAATAAAAAGTTACCATTCCAACACTGAGCCTTGTGGAACACCACTTGTCATCGGCTGGATCATGATAACCACCATTTCATCCTCACTCTCTGCTTTCTGCCAGACAGCCAAGCTTATAATAATGCCTCTCACAAAAATTCAAAAGTCTCCTGTCATTGCTGTTGCACTGCCTTTCCTGCTCGGCCCTTCTCCCAGTCAATTATACCCAGCTCCTACCTTATGTCTCTGTCATCGTACTCAGACATCTCCTGTGTGGCACCTTGCAAAAGGTCTTCTTGAGATCCAGGTGTATAACTACTATCAGTGCTGTGCTTGGTCAAGCCTGCTTATTTCCTCTTCAAAGAATTCCAACAGGTGTATCACGCATGACCTTCCCTTGATGAAACCATAGTGAATTTGCAATGTTTTACCAAATACTTCCAAGTATTCGGAAATCTCATCCTTCACAATGGATTCGAGGATCTTACCTATGATCGAGGTTAAGCTATTCATTGTAGAGTTTTTGTGTTTTTCCTTACTCCCTTGTTAAAAAGGGGTGTCACGTTAGTGTGTTTCCAGTGTTCTGGGATCATTCCTTACTTAACTGGTTCCTGAAAGATAAACACGACCGCCTCCACTCCCTCTTCAGCTATCTCCCTTATAACAGAGGGGGGTGGTCTATCTGGTCAAGGTTATTTCACCACCTTCGTGTTATTCAATTTTTCCTGGCATATTCTCAATAGTCGTGGCCATCACACACAGCTCTGGCCCCTCAATCTCTTGAATGTTTTAGGAATTACTCGTGTCTTCCACCGTGAAAGCTAATGCAAAGTATTTATTCAGTTCCTTGACCATTTTCTCGTTCCCCACTGCTATCCCTCCAGTATCATTTTCCAATGGTCCATTGTTCACTTTTGCCGCTCTTTTGTACTTTATATAGCGAAAGAAGCTGTTACAGTCTTCTTTTACATTACTGGCTAGCTTACCCCCATATTTAATAATCTCCCTCCTTATTTTGTTTTGTTTGCCCTCTGTTTTGTCTTTGTAAGCTTCCCAATCCTCAGGTTTCCCACTGCACGATGCCACATTATATTCTTTATCTTTTGCTTTTATGCTATACCTGATTTCCTGTCATTGTTGTTGCAGTACCTTTCCTGCTGGGCCCGTCTCCCAGTCAATTATACCCCAGCTCTTCCCTCATGTCTCTGTAATTGTCTTTATTCAGCTGTAATACCGATGTTTCTGATTCTAACGTCTCCATCTGAAATTGCAGAGTAAATTCAATCATATTATGATCATTGCCTCCTCTGATTTTCTTCACCTTAAGCTCCCCTCATCTACTCTGCCGACACAAGCTGCTCCAAGAAGCAATCTCATAGACATTCCACAAATTCATTTTCTTGCGAACCACTACCAACCTGAATTCGCAGTCAACCTGCATAATGATATCCCACATGATCACCGTAATTGTACCTTTCCTGCAGATTTTGCACCTCCTTGTGTATCTTGCACCCCAGCTCCCTGTACATAACTCCAACTGCATTTTTTCACTTTATTGATTCCTCAATTCTACCGACACAGATTCTACACCATCTGACCTCATTTCATTTCTTATTATTGATCATTGACTCAATTCCATTCTTAATAATGAGACAACTCTGTCTCTCTGCCCACCTGCCTATTCTTTCAGCAGGATGAATATCCTTGAATATTCAGCTCCCAATCCTGATCCTCTTGCAGCGATATCACTGTAAAACCAACTGTGTCGTATCAGCCAATTTGTGCATGAGTCACAAGCGTGTATACCTTATTCCTTATACTGCATGCATTCTGATATAGTAGTTCAATCCTGTACTACCCGTCGCTCTTCTTATCATTATTTGTTTGTCCAGTCGTTGGTACCTACACAGACCCTGATCACTGGATCATTCCCCTCCCGCTCCAAGTTCTGCAACCCAGATGATATATCCCAAACCTGAGCACCATGTAGGCAACACAACCTTCAGGCCTTTCCATCCCGATCACGGAGAACAGTATCTATGCCTCTAACTATACTATCCCCAATTATCCATCATTGGGCAGCATGGTGACACAGCAATGCTGCCTCACAGTGCTGGGGACTCGGATTCAATTCCAATCTCTGGGCCCTGTCTGTGTGGACTTTGTACATTCTTTCTGTGTCTGGATTGGGAACATTAACTCTTTTCTATCTCCACAGTACGTCTCTGTGTTTGCTTCAGATTTCTACCATCTACAGTATTGTTGTTTTTGTTCAATGGACAAATGCAGCAAATGTGACAGGTTTGTGTAAAAGCAGCCGTGGTTCGCGGGTTCCTCTGGGTGTTTAGGAATCTTGCCCGGCCACTTGTGTGAGTGCAGTGTCCCTGGATACCCACTCCATCTCTTTCAGTCCCTCAGTCTATCGTCTCTACATGCAGTCTTTCCTTGTGCCACCCCTGGGACTCCCCACACCCCATTGCCTGGCACTGGATACTCCCTTCACAGGTCTGTGCACGCAACGACACTGGGAACTTTCTGACCCGCTGGGGATGCTGGGTAAGGATGCTTCCATTGAAAAGAATATAATAACTAGAATCCAATTGAATAGGAAAGGTGAGTAAACAGGTTGAATGACATCCATCTGCTCCGACATTTTCTAATCTTCTGTTTATCCTTGTTCATCTGCAAACAGATGGTCAACATGTATGCCTTGTCAAATACGCTTGGTGGCGGGGATAGATATCAGATCTTCTGGTCATTGGACTGATTCAGTGGTCTCACTTTCCTGACGTCACACTTAATTTATTTTATTATCAAGTCTATCCACTTTAAAGTAAAGGCCTTGATGGAGTTGTGCTGAAAGAATATTTGAATTTTGGAGACATTAGAATATGCCACGTGTGAGTGAGATTAGAAATAGAAAGATAGCACAATTAACTGCACTGCTAAAGAGCTGGTAGTGGAGGCAGCAATTCTGATATGTGGATCATTGGGATTCCCGGATCGATAGGATATACACAAGAAGAACGGGATGGTCCTGAACTGGCAACAATCTCCGAATTGCGGATCATTGGGATTCCCGGGTCGGTAGGACCTACACACAAGGACGGCTTGAACCTGATCTGGCAGCAATCTCAAATATGTGAATCATTGGGATTCCCGGATGGGTAGGACCGACACAAGAAGGACAGGACAGACCTGAACTGGCAGCAATCTCCTGGCAGACAGGTTTGTCATTGTCCCTTAGGAGGGTGGAGGTGTGGGATGGAGGCCGGGGGAAGGGGCGTGGGGAACGACAGCAGTAGGTCCACAGGTACAGTGACTGAGGCGGAGTTGTAGATTAATATCAGTACAGCTAAGACCACATGCAAGCAGGCAGAGGTACTGAACACAGTGTACCTGGCAGTCTGAAGTGTGCTGATGTTAATGTGAGGAGTCTGTTATTTCGAGGTCGCTGTATGTTAGAAAACAGGAAGAGATAATGGTTAATTGTGTGATGTGTCCTTCAGTGGATCAGCTTGTTTCTCCAGACACCTAAAGTGTTTATTTTGGGTCAGTGAAATTCAGAAGTAATACAGCACAGAGGAGGCCAATCAGCCCACCATGCGCCCACGAGCTCTCCAACTTGACCACTTGAAAATAAAGAGAATGATCGGAGATAGGCTGAGAGGGATAGAGAGGAATAAACAGAGAGAAAGTGAAGTGAGATAAACAGAGTTGCGAGAAAACGGAGCAACAGAATGAGTGAGAGCAACGGATGTCAGACGAGTGTGAAGTAATCAGGAAGCCGCATGAGGAGAAATACACAGAATTTCATTTCGAAACTCCCAGATACTTCAAACGCTTTGTCTGGTGCCATACCCTGTGATACTGGCTGTCATCCCAGATAATTTACCGCATCACAGAGCTGAGTTGCTGACAGCTAATCAGAATCCAAAAGACCAATAGATCGGCTCCAGAGAGAAGGTGGATTAATTTAAATATTCTGGGCCAACATCAACTTGTAACCCATCTCGCCACTGTGTGAGAGATAGGGCGAGAGAATCTCAGTGATGGGGATTACTGACAGACGGGAAATCAGGATCTCAGCTGCGGGTCAAATAATGATTGACAAAGTTTGCACATCACTTCCATGGTTTTGCAATTCACATTTCAATTTATATAGCACCACATAGTAAGTGAATTTTAACAACCTTGCCTCTTTGTAGTTTTCATATTTTGGTCTGTACACAAAAGTTTATTTTATCCCTGTGTTTTGTGTTGAATAAATCAATTTTACTACGGAGGAAGAAAATACCTGTTCCGATGGGACAGTCATCATCTGAACCGTGCTGGGACCAGAGTCCGAGTGAATCCTAACTAGGACTGTAGAATATAGATTTCAACTGATTAGGAGTGTGTGTGCGCGGGGTGGGGGTTCAGTTACACAGTTTAATTAGAAAAGCCGAATTAAAAGAGGAGGTAAGAGTACAGAACTCAGGAGAGGTTATTAAAATCTCCAGCACAGACACAAATAGGATAGAGCATCTGGAAATGTTCAACATAGCAAACTTCAAGCAAACTGGCCAAATGAATGGCATGAAAGGAGGTACAGTTAATACAGGCCTGACCATATTATATCTGAATACATGCTGAACAAGGAATAAGGTAAATCAGCTTGTGGCACAGATTGAAATCGGCAGGTATGAGGTGATGGGCATCACGGAGAAGTGGCTGCAAGGGGATCAGGATATTTAAGGACCTATATCCTATCGAAAAGATAGGTGGCAGAGGGAGTGGGTTTACATTATGAGTAAGAAATGAAATTAAATCAATAGTAAGAAATGAAGTAAGATCAGATAGTGTAGAATCTACGTGGGTGGAACTGAGGAAGCACAAAGGTAAGACAATCACATTTGGAGTCTTGTACAGGATTCCAAAGAATAGTCAGGAGCTGGGGCATAAGATAAACCAGGAGCTAGACAAGATGTGTAGGAAAAGCAAAATACAGTGATCGTGGGTGATTTCGATATGCAGGCAGATTGGGAAAATCAGGTTGGTATTGGATACCAAGAAAAGAAATTCCAGGAATGTCTATGATATGTCTTTTTTGCAGAAGCTTGTGGTAGAGCCCACTCAGGACAGATGATACTGGATCTAATGACGCAGGCTAGATAAGGGAGCTTAAGGTGAAGGGAAACTTCGGAAGCAGTGATCAGAACATGACTAAATGTATTCTGCAATTTGAGAGAGAGAAGATATAATCAGAGGTAACAGTATTTCAGCTGAATAAAGGCAACGACAGAGACATAAGGGAGAAGCTGGGTAGGATTGACCGGGAGAGGGGTCCAGCAGGAAAGGCAGGGGAACAGCAATGGCAGGAGATTCCAAGATTAATTCAGTAGACACTGCAGAGATTCATGCTGAGGAATAGAGGCATGGTACAGGGAGGATGAGGCAACTAGGGCTGACAAGGGAAGTCAGGGATTGCATACAAGCAAAAGAGCAAGTGTATAATGTGGTGAGGGGCAGTGGGAAACTAGAGAATTGGGAAACTTACAAAGATCAACAGAAGGTAAGAAAAAAAAAGAGCGAGAATATTATACGTAGGAGTAAGCTAACCAGTAATATAAAGGAGACCGAAAGAGGTTCATAAGATAGATAAAGTGCAAAAGAGAGGTAAAAGTGAATATGGGACACTGGAAAATGATGTTGGAGAGACAGTAGTGGGAAACAAAGAAACGAATAAGGAACTTCGCATCAGTCTTCATGGTGGAAGACATGAGTAATTTCCCAAAAAATGAACAGAGTGAGAGGGCAGAGCTGAGTATGGTGGCCATCATCAAGAAGAACGTGTTAGAAAACTGAATGGCCTGAATGTGGATAAATAATCTGGACCAGGTGGACTACACCCCAGCATTGTAAGAGAGATAGCTGAAGAGGGAGAGCAAGCGTAACTGGTAATCTTTCAGGAATGACTAAAATCAGGAAAGGGCCAAATGACTGGAAAATGTCTAACATGACACTCCGTTTAATAAGGGAGTTAGGCAGAAGATGGAAAATTACAGACTGATTAGCCTAACCTTAGTTGTGGGTAACATCCTGAAATCCACCTGAAGGATGGGATTTCTGAATACTTGGAGGTCTTTGGTAAAGTAGTACAGAGTCAGCATGGTTTTATCAAGGGGAAATCTGGCCTGACAACCCTGCTAGAATTCATTGAGGGAGTAATGAACAGATTAGACCAAGGAGAACCAATAGATGTTATCCACTTGTTCCTCAAGAATCCTTTGACGAGGTACCATACAGAAGGCTACTGAGAAAGATAAGGGCCCATGGTGTTAGATGCAAGTTGCGAGCATGGATAGTTGCATGGCTGCCTGACAGAAAGCAGAGAGCAGGGATAAAAGGGTCTTCTCAGGATGGCAGCTAGGGACTAGTGGTGTTCCACAAAACTCAGTGTTGGGACCACAACTATTCATTTTGTGCATTAATGATTTACATGAAGAAACTGAGGGGATTCCATCTAAGTTTTCAAACAGTGCAAAACTAGAGAGAGGGACAGGTAGCACTGAAGAGGTGGTTCGGCTGCAGGAGGGTGCTCTAGCGCATCTCCTCAACTTCCTATACCTCCGCCCTTGCACTCCACCCTTCCAACTACAACAAGGATAGAACCCCTTGGAATGCTCGCCTTCCATCAACCTCAGGATACAACGCATCATCCTCCGACATTTCCGCCACTAAGAGTCAGACTTCACCACCTGAGATTTACTTCCCTCCCGACCCCTATCAGCAGTCTGTAGAGACCATTCCCTTCACAACTCCCTCGTGAGGTTCATGCCCCCCCACCCCCATCAAGCCATCTTCCACTCCTGACACCTTCTTTGCCATTACAAGAGGTATGAAACCTGTGTCAACACCTCCCTCTTCACCTCCATCCAAGGCCCCAAAGGATCTTTCTACATCAGGCAAAGAACATCCTATGCATCCAAACACTTCACCTACTCTGTCCATTGCTCCTGGTCTCCTCTCCATTGGAGAGACAGGACATCAACTTACAGAACGGTTCAGGTAACACTCTCAGACACACATACCCAACAACCCCACTTCCCTGTGCTTGAATACTTCAACTCTCCCTCCCACTGCACCAAGGACATGCAAGTTGTTGGCCTCTTCCACTGCCGAATTCTAGCCAGCAGTCATCTGGAGGAAAAATTCATCATCTTCCGCCTTGGGATCCTCTAACCACACGATATCAAGGGCAATTTCACCAGTTTCCTCATCTCCCTTCCCACCACCATATCCCAGAACTAACCCTCCAACTCAGCACCACCCTGTTTAACTGAACTACCTGTCCATTTTACTTCCCATCTATCCACTCCACCTTCACTATCACCAGCCGTCTTCATCTAGCTATCGCCTTCCAAGCTATTTCCTCACAGCCTCAGCCCCTCTCATTTATCTCTCAGCCCCATTCCACCCACCCCCCTCATTCCTGATGAAGACTTTATGCCTGAAACGTCGAATCTCCTGCTCCTCGGATGCTGCCTAACTGGCTGTGCATTTGTAGCACCACACGTTTTGACTCTGATCTCCAGCATCTGCGGTCTTCATTTTCTCCTGCTGAAGGGTTTTCACAGGTTGGGGGAGTGAGCAAAGAAGTGGCAGATGGAATACAACGTGGGAAAGTGTGACGCCATGCACTTTGCCAGGAAGAATACAGGCATTGACTATTTACTAAATAGCGAGCAAGTTCAGAAGTCTTGAGGTGCAAAAAGACGAGGGAGTTCTAGTCCAGGAGTCTCGAAAGGTAAACTTGCATGTTGTCAGTACTTATGAAGACAAATACAATTATGGGATTTATTTCAAGAGGGCTTGAATATAAATGCAGGGATGTACTTCTGAAGCTCTATAAGGATTTGGTCAGGACACATCTAGATGATTGTGCACAGTTTTGGGTCCCATATCTCAGGAAGGATGTACTGGCCCTGAAGCGTTTTTCAAGGAGATTCACGAGAACAGTCCCAGGAATGAAAAACTTAACATATGAAGAACATCTGAAGATTCTGGGTCTATATTTAATAGAATTCAGAAAGATACTGGAAAGTCTAATTGAAACTTACAGAATACTGAATTACCTGGACAGAGTTGATATTGGAAATTAATTTCCAATGGTAGGAGAGACTAGGTCCCGAGGGGACAACGTAAAGAGGAGACCTTTTGGAACAAAGGTAAAGAGGAACTTCTTCAGCCAGAGAGTGGTGAATCTATGGAATTCACTGCTACAGAAGACTGTCGAGGCAAGGTCATTGAGTATATTTAAGAGTGAGACAGATAGGTCCTTGAATGGAAAGTGGATCAAGGGTTACAGATAGAAAGCGGGAGAATGGGTATGAAAAGTTCATCATTGAATGGTGGAGCAGGCTCAATGTGCTGAATGGCCAAATTTCAGCTCCAATGTCTTCTGGTTGCTTGGTTAATATTGGCTCGCCTCATTCCTCATTGGAGATGTACCCTGGAATTTGATCTTCATACGATTTAAAGAGTAACATTCCAATACAGATGACTGGGAAATATCAAGTTCCCTCCCTCCAGTCTCAGCAGCCACGTCCCCAGTATCATAATCACACTGCAATTGAAATCCAGTAAACGGTACTTAATCACAGTTGATTGACATCGACAACATTAACAGCAAGACCCTCGCTGGCCATCTCTGATCCTCGACTAACCATGTGAATTGTGTGACACATCATATTCTCTGTTAACATATCCATGCCATTTTCTGCTATAACTCATGTTGTTTTAGGCACATGTTCCTGTCTAATTGTGGACTAGAAACGTTCCCTCTATATTTTACTTGCATTATAATCACTGATCAGTAGTTACAGACTTTAGGTTTCCATTTATAAACGGAGAAACTTGTTTATATTCTGATAATCCTTTGACATTACTCCCATATCCAAGGTAGATTGAATAATTACATACAATCAAGCCTCCACCTCCGATATTCCTTCCTTTACTATGGTTCTGTTCGCCGAGCTGGAAGTCTTTGTTGCAAACGTTTCGTCCCCTGTCTAGGTGACATCCTCAGTGCTTGGGAGCCTCCTGTGAAGCGTTTCTGTGGTGTTTCCTCGGCATTTATAGTGGCCTGTCCCTGCCGCTTCCGGTTGTCAGTTTCAGCTGTCCGCTGTAGTGGCCGGTATATTGGGTCCAGGTCGATGTGTTTGTTGATGGGGTTTGAGGATGACTGTGATGCTTCTCGGAATTCCCTGGCTGTTCTTTGTTTGGCTTGCCCTATAATGGTAGTGTTGTCCCAGTCGAATTCATGTTGCTTGTCATCTGCGAGTGTGGCTACAAAGGATAGCTGGTCGTGTCGTTTCGTGGCTAGCTGATGTTCATGGATGCGTATCGTTAGCTGTCTTCCTGTTTGTCCTATATAGTGTTTTGTGCAGTCCTTGCATGGGATTTTGTACACTACATTAGTTTTGCTCATGCTGGGTATCGGGTCCTTCGTTCTGGTGAGTTGTTGTCTGAGGGTGGCTTATTGGTTTGTGTGCTGTTATAAGTCCTAGTGGTCGCAGTAGTCTGGCCGTCAGTTCTGAAATGCTCCTTATGTAGGGTAGTGTGGCTCGTCCTTTGGGTTGCGGCATGTCCTCGTTCCGTTGTCTTTCTCTTAGGCATCTGTTGATGAAATTGCGTGGGAATTCGGCTGGGACAACACTACCATTATAGGGCAAGCCAAACAAAGAACAGCCAGGGAATTTCTAGAAGCATGGCACTCATCCACAAACTCCATCAACAAACACATCGACCTGGACCTAATATACCGGCCACTACAGGACAGCTGAAACTGACAACCGGAAGCGGCAGGGACAGGCCACTATAAATGCCGAGGAAACACCACAGAAGCGCTTCACAGGAGGCTCCCAAGCACTGAGGATGTCACCTCGACAGGGGACGAAACGTTTGCAACAAAAAATTCCAGCTCGGTGAACAGAACCACAACAGGGTTTGAATCCCACCATCAGAAATGGTGGAGTTTGAAATTAATAATTTTAAAAATAGTAATTAACAATCCAGAAATAAATATGAAACCATTGCTGATGTACAAAACAAAAACAATAGATAAGGACATCTGCTCATCATCACGTGGTCTACACGACATCCCCACAGCAAAGTGTTTGCCTCTCAATGACCCTCTGAAATGGTCGAGCAATTTACTCAGCTCAAGGGTAGCTAGGGCTGGGCAAGAAAGGCTGGTCAGCCAGAGGTACCCACATCCCATACCCGATTTAATAAATAGTCCATTAGGATGGTCCCACTGGAACTATACTGGAACCAGTATCCTGGCCAATCATGTCGGTAAGTTTATGGGACACGGCTTTAAACTGACACAGAGGATGCTGGGACAGGGTTCAGGTGAAACGAGCTTTCCAAAAGCAAAGAGAAAAAGTGAAGTATGGAGCAGCATGTGAATGTGACTGAAGACAAGCAGAAAGGAACAGGATGGGACAGAGTTTAACTACATCAAGGAATGTACATCAGGGAATAGGTCTGTGACAGGAAATTGTGGGAAAGTGTAAATGATGTTTTTTTTGGAATGGATAATGTCTCTTCAATAAGGTAGCTTGATTTGTGACACAGAGATAAAAGAGATTTAGACACCAGAGAGACATGCGTACAGGGCGAACAAAAGGTGGGCATAAATATTCAATGGTTCACCACCTTGTGCAAACTCAGGCAAAATGGGCAACGCTAACAATAATGGATACCAACGGCATTACAGAGAAATCATTTGACATCAGATCATGAAGTAGAGTCAGTCTGAATGTAAATTCTGGCTACTACTTGCCAAGGACACAAGCAGCAGAACAGTTTTAGGCCACCGAACTGCATTCCATTGCTCATTACTGCATTAAACAGGAACTCATTGGAATTTTTTAACATACACATTGTGGTAATTTGGGGAAACTTCAATATTCACATAATCTGGGACAGTCACACTGACAACAGTGATATTGGGAGAGGAGTTCAGAAAAATGTTTTTTCGGTGTTTTTTTTTTGAATAACAAATTGTCCAACTGGCTAGGGACAAAACAATCTCAAAGCGACCGTTATGTGATGAAACTGAGTGAATGAGTAATGTCACCTGGAGCGATCCTCCGGAAAATTGTGATAAAGTGCAGTTTAAAGAAATATAAAGTTTTAAAGTGAACCACAGAAAGGACAAGCTACAACTAGAAACAAAAACAGCCAATTACATGGGTTTGAGATGAGAACTGACTATGGCAAAGAGGCGAAACAGACTGAAATATGTGCCTGTAAATGAACAGTTTGAAGGAAGTGTAAATCACTGAACAAAAGAACATTCCATTGAAACAGACAAAATCTCAGCAAGAAATTCTCACCAGTCCCTCACTCAGGACAAAATGGATCATATTAGATTATGAGGCTTAGAAGATCACCAAAACGTACTGAAAATCCTAAAGTGAGAGAATGTTTAAGGAGTAAGTGTTAAAGGTATTGCAAAGGGTCTGCTCGCAGGAGTTGGGCAGTGGGAAGAGGAATCAGTGTAAGGGTTTAATGTCACAAAAGGAACAGGGAGAAGTGAAGGTGCTGGAGGTGGTGAGAGTGTTACAGAGAGTGGTCAGGGCCTGAACGGTGTTACAAAGCCAGGACGGATTGCTGCAGCTGGAGGGGTTTGCAGAGGTAGGGAGGGACATATGTATTTTTATTTATTCATTCATGGGATGTTGGTGGCACTGCTAATTACCCAGAGGACAGCTCAGAGTCAGCCATATTGCTGTGGGTCTGGAGTCACATGTTAGCCAGACCAGGTTAGAATGTCAGATGTTCTACACAAGAGGAGGTCAGTGAACCAGATGAGTTCTTCCCACTGATCAACAATGCTTTTATGGTGGTCTCACCAATGTCTTTTACAGATACAACATGACGTCCCAACTCCTACTCTTAATGCTCTGCCCAGTGAAGGAAACCATCCCAAACGCCTTCTTCACCAGTCTGTCTATCTGTGACACCACTTTTAAAGAACTGTGTACCTGGGTCACTGGGTCACTGATTGACAACACGACCCAGAGCTCTAACATTAACTGCACAAGTCCCACCCTGGTTTGTTTCACCAAAATGACACACTTCACATTTATCTAATTAAACTCCATCTGCGATTCTTCAGCCCACTATCCCAGCAGTACTGTCTATCCTGTTCTATCACAGATAACCTTCATCACTGTCCAGTTTACCACCAATATCAGTGCCACCCAAAAAACTTACTTAACTTACTTAACAATATTCCCATCCAAACCATTTATCCAAATGACAAACAACAGGGGACCCACTCCACCGCTGGTCACATACCTCCAGTCAGAAAAAAAACATGTCTCCCATCACCCTCTGTCTCCTACCATCAAGCCCAATTTTCTGTCCAGTTGACTAGCTCCTCCTGAATACCATATCCTTTTACACAGATCTGAGCTTACTATCCAGTTTACCATACGACATGTAGAACACAGAACAGTACTGAACAAGACCCTTCGGCCATGATAATATGCGAATCTTTTATCCGACCGTAAGATCAAAAAATAAAGTGGCAGATAGAGTTTAATTCAGATAAATGTGAGGTGCTGCATTTTGGGAAAGCAAATCTTAGCAGGACTTATACATTTAATGGTAAGGTTCTAGGGAGTGTTGCTGAACCAAGAGACCTTGGGGTTCAGGTTCATAGCACCTTGAAAGTGGAGTGGCAGGTAGATAGGATAATGAAGAAGGCGTTTGGTATGCTTTCCTTTCTTGGTCTGAGTATTGAGTACAGGAGTTGGGAGGTCATGTTGCGACTGTACAGCACATTGGTTAGGCCACTGTTGGAATATTGCGTGCAATTCTGGTCTCCTTACTATTGGAAAGATCTTGGGAAACTTGAAAGCGTTCAGAAAAGATTTACAAGTATGTTGCCAGGGTTGGAGAATTTGAGCTATAGGGAGAGGCTGAACTGGCTGGGGCATTTTTCATTGGATTGTCGGAGGCTGAGGTGTGACCCTATAGAGGTTTACAAAATTATGAAGGGCATGGATAGGGTAAATAGACAAAGTATTTTCCCTGTGGTTGGGAAGTCCATAGGTTTAGGATAAGAGGGGAAAGTTATAAAAGAGACCGAAGGGGCAACTTTTTCACACAGAGAGTGGTACGTGTATGGAATAAGCTGCCAGAAGAAGTGGTGGATGATGGTACAATTGCAACATTTAAGAGGTATTTGGATGGGTATATGAATATGAAGAGTTTGGAGGGATATGGACCGGGTGTTGGCAGGTGGGACTAGATTGGGTTGGGATATCTGGTCGGCATGGACAGGTTGGACCAAAGGGTCTGTTTCCATGCTGTACATCTCTATGACTTTAACTTCTATACTCTTCATTTTATTATCATCCATGTGCCTATACAGAAGTATATTAAATGTCCCTAATGCATCTTATTTTACTGCCACCTCTGGCAGTGCATTCCACTCAGCCACCACTCTGTATGTAACGACCCTACCTCGGAGATCTCCCCTTAACCATCCGCTAATCACCCGAAAATTATAACCACTTGTAATAGCTATTCATGTCAGGGTAAAAGAAATCTCTCTCTATTCACTCTATCTATGACTTTCAACACCTTGTTCACCTCTGCCAAGTCACCCCTCATCCTTCTTCAATCCAATGAGAAAAGCCTTAGCTCCCTCAATCTTTCTTCATAAGACAAGCTCTCCAGTACAGGCAGCGTCCTGGTAAATTTCGTCTTTACCCTCTCTAAAGCTTCCACATCCTTCCTGTAATGAAGGGACCAGAACTGAACACAATATTCCAACTGGGGTCTAACCAGGGCTCTATAGAGCTGCAACATGACCTCACAGCTTTAAAACTCGATCTCACAGCGAATGAAATCCCACACAATATATTTCTTCTTAACAAGCCGAACAGCTTGGGTGGCAACTTTGAGGGATCTATGGATTTGTTCCTCCACACTGCCAAGGATCCTACCATTAACCAGGAATTCTGCATTCAAATCCAATCTTCTAAAATGAATGACTTCACACTTTTCCATATTGGACTCCATCTGCTAATTCTCAGCGTCTTGTCAATGTCCCGTTTCAACCTACAACAGCCCCCCACACTATCAACCACTCCACCAACCTTTGTGTCATTGGGAAACTTACTAACCGACTCTTCCACTCACACATCCAACTTATTCATAAAATCACAAAGAGCAGAGGTCATGTAACTACTCCATGCAGAAAACCACTGGTCACTGAGCTCCAGGTTGAATTATTTCTATCTATCATCGCCCTCTGTCTTCTGTGGGTCAGTAATCCCGTATCCAGACAGACAGGTTTCCCTGTATCCCAGGCCTCCATACTTTCTGAATGAGCCATAAAGGTGTGTTGTCACATTCTCAAAAGATTCAATAAGACTTGTAAGGTATGACCTGCCCCTGACAAAACCATGCTGACTATCTCTGATCAAACTATGGTTTCCCAATGAATAATAAATCCTTTCTCTCAGAGTACTCTCCAATAATCTTCACACCACAGACATAATACTGACAGGTGTGCAATTCCCAGGATTATCCCTATTCCCTTTCCTGTACAAGGGAATAATATTTTCCCGCCTGCAATCCACCCGATTACTCTCCATTTGCCCTGACTAATGCGCCACACCTGCACATCCGTGAACACTATGGTTAATTTAGCATGGCTGAGTGACATAATCTGCACATCTTTGGGCTGTGGGGGGAAACCAGACCACCTGGAGGAAAACCACGCAGACACAGGAAGAAAGTGCAAACACCCCTCAGTTGCCTGAGGCTGGAATCGAAATGGAGTCCGTGGTGCTATGAGGTCGCAGTGCTAACCACTGAGACACCGTGCCACCCAATGCAACTCTCTAGAGCCCTGTCTGATCCTTGCTTCCTCGACCTTAAGTAAACTTCCTCCTTCCTCTTGACTAGATGCTAAAGTCCATGTGGACAACGTTGACTGCTCTGCCTTCATCTATCTTTGGCCACCTCCTCGAAGAGTCAATCCAGTTTGTGAAACATGGTTTTCCACTCACAAAGCTCTGCTGACCATCTCGAATCAGCCCTGCCTTTGTAAATGTAAGGAGCTCCTTTTTCTCAGAATCTCCTCCAACAACTTCCCCATCTCTGGGCTCACGGGGCTGTAATTTCCTGGCTTTTCCCTGCAGACCTTAAGTGATGGAACAGCATTAGCCGCCCTCCAGTCTTCCAACACCTCACTGTGTCCGTTGATAATATAAATATCTCTGTTAGAGACACTGCAATCTCTTCCCTAGCTTCCATTAATATTCTAGGTTCGACATCATGAGCTGCTGAGGATTGATCTACCTTTATTTGTTTTAAGATTTCAGCACTTTTTCTTCTCTGGTGAGGATTCTTTCCAAGACATCACTATTTTTTCCCCAAGTTCCCGAGCTTCCATGTCTTTCGCCACAGTAAATACTGACAAGACTGTTTTGTCTAATATCTCACTCATCTCCTCTGGTTCCACACATGGGTGACCTTATTGATCTTTAAGGGGGCCTATTCTCTACCAAGTGACTCTTTAGCCCTGATTGAAACTTGCGTAAAGGCTTCTGATAATTGAAATACACCATATCCCCTATACCACCACACCCTCCTACACCATTACAATTCTGCCACTTATATTCACACCAACAAATTAAATGCAACAGGCTCAAAAAAAAATTCTCTTTTAATCAATTGGCTTTCTAAGTGGCTAGTTATTGTATATTGAAATACCCTTTCTAACAATGTCAGTATGCTCCCGACTTACTGTCAGGCTAACACTATTTGGTTTCAGACTGACAGCAGGAAGGGTTGTGGGAGATCTTGTTTATCAATCTGAAAAATTTAGCTCACAGGGTCAACAGGTAATAGAGATGGCAAATCAAATGCTGACATTTATTACAGAGGGAATGGAGTCTAAAAATAGGCAGGTCTAGCTAAAACTATGCAAGGTACAAGTCAGACCACTCCTCGAATATTATGAACAGTGTGAGTGCCCGCAGGAAAGATATTGTTGCTTTGGAGGCAGTTTAGAGAAGGTTCACTCGGCTGATCCTGGGAATGGATGGATTTTCTAATGAGAAGAGGTGGAGTAGGTTGAGGTTGAACCCATTGAAGTTTAGATAATGAGAGGGAAATGGAATGAAACATCCAAAATTCTGAGGGGGTCTGATCGGGCAGATGCTGGGAAGTTAGTAAATAGAACAGTAGAGCACAGCAACAGGCCCTTCGGCCCACCACGCCTATGCTGTCCAAGATACTATTCTAACTCATACCATCTGCTTGCACATGGTCCATATCCCTCTATTCTCTGCCTGTTCATGTTTCTGTCTAAATCCCACTTCAAAACTTTACTCACATTTCTGCTTCTACGACCTCCCTCTGTAACATCCACTCCACGCAAAAAAAAAACTTGCTTCACACCTCTCGTTTAAACTTCCTCTTTCTCACCTTAAACCTATGCGCTCCAGTATTTGAAACTTACACATTGGAAAAGAGATACTGACTATCTACATTATTTATTCCTGTCCTAACGTTATATCCCTGTACTTGGTCACCTGTCAGCCTCTGATACTCTCACGAAACAATCCAACATTGTTTAATTTCCTCTTACACCTAACACACCCTTAAAAACCCTAAAACACAGGTAACGTGCTGATAAATCCCATTTGCACCCCCTCCAAAGCCTCCCCATCCTCCCTATTGTGTGGAAATGAGAACTGCACACAGTACTCCAAATGTGGCCAAACAAACGTTTTATAGAATCACAGCATCAGATGCAAACCACTTTACCCAACATTGTGACTGATGAAGGCTAGTACTCCATTTGCTTTCTTTCCCATCTGAAATACTTCTGTTGCCATTTTCTGGGAGTTAATGACTTGCACCAAGATCCTTCTGTATATCAATATCCCTCAGTATCCTAACGTTCTTATTGAATTTGACATCATCTCACACTTGTCCAGGTTAAACTCAATTTGCCACTTCTGTCTATCTCTCCAACTGTTCTGTAACCTCCTGCAGATGTTAATGAATCAGGGAAACAAGGGTTTTGTGGAAAAGGCAGGAAAGTAGAGTTGGAGAGTATCAGGTCAGCCATGATCTGATTGAAGGACAGAGCATCCTCAATGGGCCAAATGGCCACATTCCCCTCCTACATCTCATAGTCTGAGCACAAACTCAATATATCCTGCATAATATTATGGGTCTCTGCTCACAAAAGTCCTTTATAATGGAATTATTGGATATTTATTAGTACACAGCATTTGATCTACAAATATGATATGATGTTATAGAAAACCACCTCACATACAATCCAGGATTCTATCTGTTACAACATTGAGAGTCAGTGCTGTATCTATCGGCATGGAGACCACTGTCTCATACAGTTACTGTACTGCCCTTGCCATAAGAACATTCAGTGCCCTGACTGTAACCATATTGACATTCCCACCACTGCCTGGTGCTTACAAAAGAATTCCTGCTAATGGTTGTTGCTGTTTGCTTATTCTCAGCTCCACTTTTGGTATTCAGATTCACATGACTGCCTCATTAATACACTAACCTCATCCTTCCTTCACAAGTTGTTGGCTTTTTACCTATTCTGACTATTGGGACTATATTGGGTTGGGATATCTGCTCAGCATGAATGGATTGGACCGAAGGGTTGGTTACCATGCTGCACTCTATAACTCTATCCCAACAACCCTTCAGTATTCACCTCCCAGTGATGGTCATTCTGCAGCTAAATCTCCGGATGACAGTTCCATCATATCTGTTCACTGTCATTCCATCTGCCTTATGGCGAATACAGGAGTCATTCCTCAGCAGTGGGGGATTGAACAGATTAGTAGAGGTTACAGAGATAGGGAGGCTTACAGGGACTCGAGGATGTTAGAGTTAAACAAAGTTACATCTGGTCAAGAATGTCAGAGGGACAAAGGGGTTTGGGGATTGGAGGAACTTACAGAGATAGAGGGATCTGGATTAGATTCTGGAGATAGGGATAGGACGGATGTAGGGAGAGGCAGGCAGTCTGAGAGGCACAGACTGGGTGTGTTTCCGGGAGAAGTGTATTGTGAATACTAACAGACATATGGAAGATTGTAGTGACTGAAACGTTTACAGTTATAACAAGGCTTCTCGGTTCTGAAGGTTATAGAGATCGGAAGGCAATGGAGAATGCCAGTTTGCTGGGATGGAGACAGTTACACAAATGGGGAGGGTTGCACAAACTGAAGGAGGTTCCTGTAGTCGCGAGGGGTATGGTGTCGGGAATGAGGGTGAAATTTAACAAGATAAAGATCAAAAAATTGGAGAAGGATAAGGGGATTACAAATTTTTCACAGCCAAGGAAGGGTTGTAGGAGCTAGAGAAGGTTACATAGGTCGGGACCGATGGAGAGGTTAAAGACAAATACATTGACATGGAGCGTGGCATTGGTGCGAGGATCTTACAGGGATAGACAGGACTGTCTGGGTTTACAGAGATGAAGGAAATTTAGTATCTACTGCAGAAGTTTAGGAATTAGGGTGTTAGGGATTGGAGAACCTGACAGAGACAGAGAGAATGATGTGGTCTCGAGGAGATTCCAGGCAGAGGTAGGATTATCGGGACTGGAGGATATTACAGAGATCACGAACACAGCATGGGCCAGGATTGATGCCTGCGATCCCCTGTGCTGTCGCATTGAGGACCAGTACAGCAGAGGTGAAAGCAGGACCATCACACAATGGTGGAAATGAAGCCTAGAATGTTGCTGTTCCTTGCCCAGATCTGTGTCTATGTCCTGTCTTCCAGGTCTTAATATAGACGTCTACTACCTCCACCCTGTGCTGTTTACTGTGAGCGATCTTACCGGCTGCAGGCTTTACTGAATGCACCAGATCTCCCTCTCCATCCCTCTCTGGCTGACCAACCAGCTTTAATGAGGTGATGGATGAGACAGCAGTTAGGAACATCCTGATTACCTGTATGAGAGAGAAATAGACAGAATGGGAAATTAGACTGATGTAATTCATGCAGAGTGGCACAGAGTCCAGCAGAGATCTCGAAAATCCCAATCTCCATTCCTTGCCCGTGCTGCTGCGTCTCTCTGGAGTGGACAATTCTGTTGACTCAGGATCTCAGACCATCTGTAAGAGGGAGAAATGCTGACAGAGGCAGCAAATAGACTGACACAGCGAGGGATACCACACGGAGAGATACTGAGTGATATCACATTATTAGACATTGCATTAACAGGGAATTGTTTGAATTTGTAACAAAGGCACTGGGATAATTGTGAGGGGATACAACCTTCCTATCTCATCATCTCTTTGGCGGTGGGTCACATACGAAGCTGACTATCTCCCACTCCTGGGCGGTGCGGGTCCTGAGTTGGCTGTACAGACCGATGTTGCCTTTCACAGATTCTGTTACACTTGGGGCAGAAGGTGGCCATGGGAAGGGGGAGGGTGGGGCGTTTGTGTAGCAGCACGCTCCTTGTGTTATTTTCTCCTGGATTCCCATTTTTCCCCACAGCAAGTCTCGAGATGCTCGACACTTTCCCAATACTCCTTCCCCACTTCCGACGGTCTTGGCCCAGGACTTAACGGATTTGATTAAGAGATGAAAAAAATAACCTATCGATTCTGAAGAAGCCAACGTTTAGAAATGTGGACACATTTGTTAAAGAGATCGCTTGGTAGTCTCCGAGCAGGAAGAGTGCAGTAGGAAGAGGACACGTCAGCGTTTAATCAGATGATCAGAACAGGGAGAATTGAAGGTGCTGGAGGTGGTGTGAGTGTTACAGAGAGGGGCAAAGGCCTGAACAATGTTACAAAGCCAGTACGAATTGCTGCGGCTAGAGCTGTTTGCAGAAGTATGGATGGACATCTGTATTTTCATTGATTCATTCATGGCCCGAGGATGTCAGCGGATGGACCAGCATACATTACCCCACTGCTAATTGCCTAGAGGCAGCTCAGAGTCAGCCATATTGCTGTGGGACTGGAGTCACATATGAGCCAGACCAGGCAAGAATGCCAAGTGTCCCACCCTAAAGGACATACGTGAACAAGTTGATTTTTACCAGATAATCAACAATGCTTATACAGTGGCCTCACTAATATCCTGTTCAGATACACCATGACATCCCAATTCCTACTCTCAATGCTCTGCCCAATGAAGGGTAACCATCTCAAACGGATGCTTCACCAGCCTGTCTACCTGTGACGCTACTTTCAAAAAACTGTGTACCTGCGTGCCTGGGTCACTGATTGACAACAGTATCCAGGGCCCGAACATTAATTGTACAAGTCCAGTCTGGTCTGCTTTACCACAATACAACATCTTGCATTTCTCCACCTGCTATTCCTAACCTCACTGGTCCAGCAGTAGTGTTGATTCCATTGTACTCTTCGATAACCCTCCTCACTGTCCACATTATCACCAATTTCAGTCTCACTCACAAACTTGCTAACCATAACTCCTGTGTTATCATCCAAACTGTTTATATAAATGATGCACAACAGTGATCCAGCACCGAACCCCATGGCACACCGTTGGTCACAGGCCTGCAGTTTGAGCAGCAACCCTCTATGAACATGCTCTGTCTCCAACCGTCAATCTGTTTTGTATCTAGTTAGTGAGCGCTCCCTGGTTATGTCTGATCTAAACTTACTAACCAGTCTGCCATGCAGAACCTTGTCAAAGGCCTTGATAAAGTTCATGTGAACATCGTGTACTGCTCTGCTTTGATCTCTCACTTGTCTATCTCCACACTCACATTTGAGGCATGATTTCCCATGCACAAAGGCATGCTGACGATCGTTAATCTGTCCTTACCTTTCCAAAGGCATGATGATAGTTTCTCTCCGAATCTCCTCTAACAACGTACCACCCCTGCATCAGTCTCACTGGTCTGTAGTGGCAGTTGATGATGCAAATATCCCTGGGACGGGCCCTGCAATTATCTCCCTCGCTTCTCTCAAGGCGCTGGGATACATCTGATCATGTCCCAAGGTTTTATCTAACTTATTGCATTTTAAGACATCCAACACCTCCTGTTCTCCAATGTGAACTCTTTTCAAGACATCACTGTATTTCCCAAGTTCCCAAGCTTCCATGTCTTTCTCCGTAGTAAATCCAAACACAAAATATTTGTTCAGTATCTCACCCATCAGCAGTGATTCCACACTGACAGCCTCATTGACCTTTCAGGGGCCCTATTCTCTCACGAGCTAAATTTTAGCCCTTGTTGAAACTTGTCAAAATGCTTCTGAAATTTCAAATATCCCTCTACCGCAACTGGCCTCTCCCACCCTTATCTATTCTGCCATTTAAGGTCACACCAAAATACAGAATCCAACAGATTTAAAAATATTCCCTTTTTATAAAATCATACATCTCCCATTGTTTCTAAGTATCTAGTTATCATTTATTGTTATATTCTTTATATAGCACATTCCAGCATGTTCCCGATCTACTGTCAGGGTAACACCGTTTGGTTTCAGACTGACTGCATAAAGGGTTTTGGGAATCCTTGTGAATCAATCTGAAACAAGTAGCTTACAGGATCAGCAGGTCATAGAGAAGGCAGATCAAATGTTGCCATTTATTACAAAGGGAATGGAGTCTAAAAATAGGGCAGTCTTGCTAAAACGATGCAAGATACAACTCAGACCACACCTAGATTATAATGAATAGTATGAGTGCCCTAAGGAAAGACATTCTTGTGTTGTAGCCAGGCCAGGGAAGTTTCACTTGGCTGATCCTGGAGATGGCGGGATGTTCCAATGAGAAGAGGTGGATTAGATTGACCTAGAATCTGTTGGGGTTTTGAAGAATGGGAGAGAAATTGAATGAAACGTCCAGGATTCGGAGGGATTTTGATAGGTTAGATGTCGTTAAGTTAGAAAATCGAACAGGACAGCAGAGTAATAGGCCCTTCGGCCCACCATGGCTATGCTGACCATGATGCTATTCTAAACTAATCCCATCTACCTGCACTTGGGCGATATCCCTCTATTCTCTGTCTGTTCATGTTTCTGTCTAAATGCCCTTCAAATGTTTGCTCTCGTTGCCACCTCTCCCACCTCCTGAGCAGCTTCCACCCTCTTGGTAAAGACAACTGGCCTCATTCATCTCACTTAAAACTTCTCACTCTCACCTTAAACCAATGCGCCCTAGTTTTTGATATTTCAACATTGGAAGGAGGATTCCAAATATCCACACTATTCATGCCTCTTCTAATGATATACCCCTGTACCAGGTCACCCCTCAGTCTCCGATACTCACGCAAAACAATCCAACTGCGTCCAACCTCCTTACAGTAAACACATTCTCATCGCGGCAACATTCTGCCAACCCTCTGTTGCAAACTCCCCAATACCTCCACATCCTTCCTGTGGTGTGTCGATGAGAACGACACGCAACCTTCCAAACATGGCCGAATGAAGTTTCATTCAGCCACAACATGACATGCAAACGTCTGTACTCAATACTGTGACCAATGAAGGGAAACCTACCATACTCCTCCTTTACCACCACATCCTATTGTGTTGTTATTTTTAGGGAGCTGTGGATTTGCATCCAATGTCTCTCTGTTTATCAATATTTCCAACGAGTCAATTACTGCACTTCTCTCTTCCATTTGACTTCATAAATGCATCACTTCTCACCTGTCCCGATGAAATTCAATTTGCCACATCTCTACCCAACGTTCCAGCTGATCTACATACTGCTACAACTTTTAAACACTCTTCCTCACTATCCACAATTCCCCTAACTATCCCTAATCATTATATGCCTTTCCAAATGTCGTCTGCAAACTTACCAATCAAACTGCTGACCTTTTCATCTGAATCACAGATATAAATTACACACAGACACCGCAGCACTGATCCTTGTGATACAGCATTGGCCACAGACGTCCAATCAGAAAGTGACCACTCCACATGCCTCTGTCTACTTTCACCAAGAAAATATTGTATCCAACTTACCAACGAGCATGGATTGTGATTTGATCTTCCAGATCTCCCTTGCTATTTGGAAGCTGTCCATTCAAAATGAATCGATATTTTGATTCCCAGATTAAATTGGCTGTCTCACTAATGCACTGACTGCATCCTTTCTTCACAACAAAACGGGACCTTGTTTGGTTTTTTGCTGATCCTGCCTAAATCCCTACAACCCCTCAATAATCACATTGCTGTCATGATCATTCTGCAGCCACACCTCCACAATAACAGTTTGATCATATCTATTCCCTTCAGTTAATGCTGTCATTCCATCTGCCTTGTTGCAAATGCATGGCGCGTGTCACCGAGAGAGGGCCTTTGAGGGATGGATAGAGGTCACAGATTGGGAGAGATGTTTCGGGGCGCGACAACGTTGCAGGGTTAAACATAGTTACAGTTGCTACAGAATGTCAGCAGGAGAAAACATTTTATTGTTTGGAGGAATTTAGAGAGATAAAAAGTCTTTGATTAGATTCCAGAGATAGGGATGTGTGTAGGGTTGTGGATCGTTACATGGACTATGTTGATCAGGGTGTAGAAACATTCACATAATTCCAGGATGTCGTACATTTAACAACAGTTGTGGGATCTGCAGAATATCACAGTGATAGGGAGAATGGTATGGACTGGAGAATATTACAGGGAAAGGGTGGGTAGTATGGACTGGAGAATGTTGCAAGCACATGGAAGATGATATAAGCTGCAGCAATAGAGAGGAGTATATGGACTGTAGGATGTTGTACGGACAGGGATGAAGTTGTAGACTGGATACAGTTAGAAGCAGAGATGAATTTATGCACTGGAAGGTATGTCAGAGAGTGTGAGTGGTGTGCATGCTGCAAGATACGACAGGGGTAGGGAAGCATGTAGAGACTAGAGGAGAGAGTGATAGAGAGTCTTGTGAGAGACCAGATTCACTTATGAGCATAGGATGTGCTACAGTGAGCAGAGCCTTTTGCAGATATAAATGAGGATACAATGGCCCCAAAGCAGTCACACTGTACATAGGTATATAGAAACTGAAGGAATTGATGAGATTACACAGGCGAGGAGTGTTGTATGCAGTGGAGGAGACTAACCTGATAGGGAAGCTTTTAGAGATTCAACAATGTTAGGAAACAATGGGAGTTGCAATGGTGGTAGCAGGTTTCAACAATTTGGAGGATATAGACCTGAAGGAGCTTTGACAGATAGCGATTGTACAGTAAAGGGAATTGTAGTGGCTTCCGTTTCATAAGCA
>NC_057717.1:14134327-14165542 GCF_004010195.1 Chiloscyllium plagiosum
GTCGGAAGAATGGATTTAGCTTCATGATGCCCTGGTATCAGTGCTCAAGAATGAGCACCAGTGAGCAGGTGAAGTAATGGCCTCGTGTTATTATTGTGAGAGAATGTATCCAAAACCTTAGCTAATGTTCAGGGGAGGCAATATTTAATCCCGCTATCTGAAAAGGAGACATTTGAAATCAATAATTTTAAAAATAATAATTAACAATCCACAAATAAGTATGAAACCATTACTGATGTACAACAAATCCAAACACTTGTCCTTTCGAGGGGACATCTGCAACTGTTGCAACATTGTGCAACTGTTAAGGGATATAACTATCGCAGAGCGACCATGTGATGAAACTGAGTGAATGAGTAATGCCACCTGCAGAGATCCTTCGGGAAATTGTGATAAAGTGCAGTTTAAACAAATATAAAGTTTTAAAGTGAATCACAGAAAGGACAAGCTAAAACTAAAAACAAAAATAGCCAATGACATGAGTTTGAGAGGAGAACTGACCAAGCTAAACAGGCTAAACAGACTGAAATATGTGCCTGTAAATGAACAGTGGAAAACATTTGAAGGGACAATGCAAAATACTCAATAAAAGGACATTCAATTGAAACAGTAAAACCCTCAGCAAGAAATTCCCACTGGTCCCTCACTCAGGACAAAATGAATCATACTAGGTCATGAGGCTGAGAAGATCACCAAAAAGTACTTAAAATCCTGAAGTGAGAGTGTGCTTTAGGAGTAAATGTTAATGGATTGGAATGGGTCTGCTCGCAGGAGGAGGGCTGTGGGAAGGGGAGCCACGGTCAGGGTTTATTGACACAATAGGAACAGGGAGAGTGATTGTGCTGGAGGTGGTGAGAGTGTTACAGAGAGTGGTCAGGGTCTGAACGGTGTTACAAAGCCAGAACGGATTGCTGCAGCTGGAGGGGTTTGCAGAGGTAGGGAGGGACATATGTATTTTTATTTATTCATTCATGGAATGTGGGTGTCACTGCCTGGACTATCATTCTTTGACCCAACTGCTAATTACTGAGAGAGTAGCTCAGAGTCAGCCATATTGCTGTGGGTCTGGACTCACATGTCGACCAGACCAGGTTTGAATATTTAATGCCCTTCCCTAAAGGAGGTTAGTGAACTAGAGGAGTTCTTCCTCCTGATCAACAATGTTTTTTATGGTGGCCCCACCAATGTCTTTGACAGATACACCATGACATCCCAACTCTTACTCTTATTGCTCTCCCCAATGAAGGTAACCATCCCAAACGCCTGCTTCACCAGCCTGTCTACCTGTGACACCACTTTCAAAAAATTGTGTACCTGCATCCCTGGGTCTCTGACTGACAACACTACCCAGGGCCCAATCATTAACTGTACAAGTCCCACTCTGGTTTGTTTCACCAAAATGGCACACTTCACATTTATCTAATTAAACTCCATCTGCTATTCTTCAGCCCACTATCCCAGCAGTATTGTTAATCTTGTTGTATCATAGATAGCCTCCTTCACTGTCCACTTTACCACCAATTTCAGTGACACCCAAAAACCTTACTTACCAAGAAACCAACATGCCCATCCAAACCATTTATCCAAATGACAAACAACAGGGGACCCATTCCACCGCTGGTCACATGTCTCCAGTCAGAAAAACAACATGTCTCCCATCACTCTCTGTCTACAACCATCAAGCAAATTTTGTATCCAGTTTACTAGCCCCTCCTGAATGCCATATCCTTTTACACTGATCTGAGCTTATTACCCAGTTTACCAGACAGAACACAGAAAGCAGAACAGTTCAGCCCAAGACCCTTCGGCCATGATGCTATGCCAACCTTTTATCCGACTGTAAGATCAAACTAACCTACATACCCTTCATTTTACTATTATCCATATATCTGTCCAAGACTCTATTTAATGTCCCGAATGTGTCTTATTTTACTACCACCATTGGCAGTGCATTCCAACCACCTACCATTCTCTATCCTCTTATCCATCCTCCAATCACCTTAAAATTACACTCCCTTGTAATAGCCATGTATTGCATAGGAGGAAAAGTCTCTGACTATGCACTCACTCTGTGCCTCGCATCATCTTGTTCACCTCCACAACGTCACCCCGCCCCTTCTTCATTCCAATGAGAAAAGCCTTAGATCCCTCAAACTTTCTGAATAAGAACTGCCCTCCATTCCAGGCAGCATCCTGATAAATCTCCTGTGTGCACTCTCTAAAACTTGCACATCGTTCCTGTAAACAGGGGACCAGAACTGAACACAATATTCCAAGTGTGGTCTCACCAGGACGCTATGAAGATGCAGTAAAACCTCACGGCTCTTAAAATCAATCCCCTTCTAAGGAAAGCCAATACAACATATGCCTTTTTAACAACCCTAACAACGTGCGTGGCGATTTTGAGGGATCCCATGGTCTCTCTGTTCCTCCGCACTGTTCCTGCCAAGTATTCTGCCTTTCACCCTGTAATCTGTATTCAAATTCGACCTTCCAGAATGAATCACTTCACACTTTTCCAGATTGAACTCCATCTGCCACTTCCAGCCCAGCTCTGCGTCCTGTCAATGTCCCTTTGCAACCTACAACAGCCCTCCACAATACCCACCATTCCACCAACCTTCATGTGATTGGCAAACTTACTAACCCACTCTCCAACATCCACATCCAAGTCATTTACAAAAATCACAAACAGCAGAGTCCCAGAGCCGATTGCTCCACAATACCACTGGTCTCTAGGCTCAATACTCTCGATCTGCTGGCACCCTCTGTCTTCTCTACGCCATCCAATCCTGTATCCAGACAGACAGATTTCCCTGTATCCCAAACATCCTTCTTTTCTGAATGAGCCATCAACATATTCTGTCATATCCTCAAAGAATTTAATAAAAATTGTGAGGCATGAACTGACCCCTCACAAACCCATACTGACTGTCACTAATTTAACTATGGTTTTCCAAGTAGTCATAAATCCTATCTTTAGAATCCTCGCCAATCATCTGCACTTCACAGACATAAGACTAAATCTGTAATTCCCAGAATTCTACCTCCGTAACATGGCTCAGTCTTTACAAATCTTCCCTCCTCTGCCATGTTCCCCAGAAGGGCACTGGAGGGGGGTGGGGGTTACAGAGATAGAGAGGGATATCAGGACAGGAGGATTTTGCAGGCATTAGGAGGGTTGCAGTGCCAAAAGGAGGCTTCAGTAATTGTGAGGTTTCATGGTGATGAAGGCATTTGAGGAGGAAGAGAGGGAGGATTGTAGGGAACTAAGAGGTTTCACAGTTTAGTTGCTTTGTTAGGACTGTAAGAGGTTACTGATTTGGGGAGGGTGTAAGCACTGGTGGATATTACATAAACATGTGCTTTTAGTTGCAATGCATGAAGAGGATGCAGGAAACTGGAGAGTATGGGGTCTGAACGAGGTTACATAAATGGGAAGAGTTGTCAGGAGTGCAGGTGTTTACAGAGACAGCAATGGTCTGATCTGGAGCAGAGGACCCAGATTGGGAGGGATGTGGGGACTGGAGGTGCTTTCACAGGGAGGGAGGACAATAGACCGACAGGTGGTTACAGAAATGTAGAGAGCTGTAAGGCTGACGGTTTCATGGAGTTGAGAATGTTGGGAAAGATAGAGAAGTTTACAGGGATAAGGATGTTTGTAGGACAGGGCTGGATTACACAGACAGGGACTGTTTTAGGGAGCTGAGCAGATTACAGAGATAAAGAGGTTTGTATCATCTGGCTGAACAAACATATGGAGGGACATCGTGACTGAAGATGTTTATAGATATAGGAAGGCTTAGGTTCTGGGGGTTATTTAGACATGGAGGCTGTGGAATCTGGATTCGTTTTTGAGAGATTGGGTAGCAAGTTTGGTGGGAGACAGTTTCACAGATAAGGGAGCATAGCACAAACAGAAGGAAGTTCCTGCGGTCGGGAGGGTTCGAGTGGAGAGTGATGTTTACACAGATAGGGGTGTAAGAGCTGGAAAAAGTTATGGAGATGTGTAAATGTTTGGAGATACAGGAGGAACTTACATTAACAGGTTGGGTGATAGTGACGGGAGGATGTTACATAGTTAATGAGTGTTGTAGGAACAGCATCGGGAGAGACACAGGCATTGGAGTGGGATCTACAGATCGGGAGTGTTGCAGGGACCTGAGAGGATAACACAGATAGGGACGGTGGTAGGGTCTCCACAGGCTGATGGCGTTTTAGGGACTGGAAGAGGTTTGGTCGATATGGAGGGCTGTAAGAGCTGCAGGAGCTGATGGAGAGTTGAAGAGTTGGAGCAGTTCACAGAGGGAGGGTTCTTCGACAGGAGTAGGTCACAGATAGTGAGGATTGTGTGGCCTGAGAAAGTTAAAGAGAGAGGAGTTTTCGGGTCTGTAAGATATTACACTGACAGGGACAGTTGAAGAGACTGTAGCAAAAATGCATGGAGAAGGTTACACAGATAGGGAGGTGAGTAGGGACTGAAGGGGAATACACAGACATGGAGGGTTGTATTGTTAGACGGAGCTGAGAGGGATAGGGGCTGGTGTAGGGATTTACACAGATAGAGAAGGTTGTGTTTTTGGTGAAGGTTACACTGATACAGACAGTGTTAAAGAGTGTTTAATGGACTAGAGAAGTCCTCAGACAGAATGTATTATGGGGAGTGGAGGAGATTACAGACACAGAGATGGCTGTCGGGTTGAAAAGAGGTTCTACAGATCCTCAGTGCTGTAAGGCTGAAGGGAAGTTACAATAATAAGGGTTACCTACACTTAATGACTTTTTTGATATAGAGAAAGTCTCAGAACGGGATTGTCAAAAGGAAGGATAGACAGTCCAGAATCAGTTTACAGAGATATAAATGTTTTTGGGGGTTTCAGGATGGAACAGTGATTGGAAGTGCTGTAACGAATGGCAATAGTTAAAGAGAGGGTTCTAAAAGCAGGAAGAGGTGACAGTCATATCATCTTTGTAAGGACTAGAGAAGCCTACATTGCCAAGGAGTGTTTTAGAGTCTGTTGGAGATTATACATATAAGGAGAGTATTTGGGGTGAGGCAAGGTTCAAGAAACAGGGATGGTTGACAGGACTGGACAATAACCTGAATAGAATCTCCAGTGTGGAAACAGGCCATTCGCATCAACAAGTCCACACCAACACTCTAAAGAGCATTCTAACCAGACCCATTCCTCTCCCTGTCCAATAAACCCTGCATTCCTCATGGTGAACTCACCTAAACCACACCTGCCTGAATACTACAGTCAATTTATGATGACCAATCAGGTATTGTGCAAATGTTGGGCTATGGCAGGAAACCAGAGCACCCGGAAGAAACCCACACAGTCAGGGGGAGAACATGCAAAACCACACAGACAGTCGGCCAAGGCTAGAATTGAAGCCAGGTTCCAGGCACAGTGAGGCTGATTATACAGAGCACTGCAGAGATTGGACTAGGTCACAAAGTTCACAAGGGTTTATTGGAACAAGAGGAAAATATAGTCAGGAACAGGAGAAGCTTACATAGATAGTGTCCATGAGAGGGACTGGAAGATTACATAGATAGTGTCCATGAGAGGGACTGGAAGAGGTTAACGCAATAGGGAGGGTTGTGCATTCTCTCAACAATTAGAGGTAGGGACGGTTGGGGAGACTGGATGAAGTTAGTCATACTCAGAGTTGTACACACTCTGAGTAATGGCAGATGGAGTTTACTTCTGATCACTGTGAGGTAAGGCACTGTGGGAAGTCTCATAAGTGAAGGATATACATCATGAAGGGTAACCCTAACCCTAACCCTAACCCTAACCCTAACCCTAACCCTAGAAAACTGAGTAATACCGGGACCTTGATGGGCAAGTCCCTGGATGTCTGAAGGTGTCAGCACAGGTTGACAGGGTGGGAAAGGCACCTGAACTGGGAGCAGGAGGGGGAACCACATTCTGACGGGGCGAATTGTGAGAGCTGCTTGAGAGGATATAATCTAATCTGGCAGAGTGTTTCACCTTAAACAGTCATAAGGCCAGAAAGAAGATTGAGGTTAGTGACCAAGTTAAAGACAGCAATTTCAGCAGACAAGGCATGCAAGAATATAGCAGGAGATGGGAGAGGGGGAACTGATGATTAAACTGCATTTATTTCAATGCAAGAGGCCGGAGGGCTAAGGAAGATGAACTCGGGGCATGGATTGGAACATGGGACTGGGATATTAAAATTATTACAGAAACACAGCTGAGGGAGGGACAGGACTGGCAACTCATTGTTTCAAGGTGGAGATGCTACAGGAAGGGGAGGCAAGAGAGGACACGTGGTGGTGGGTAATGATTGCTTGAATCATTACATCAGTACCTAGAGAGGATATTCCTGTAGGATCACCCAGTGAAGCTATGTTAGTGGAATTGAGAAATAAGAATGGGTCATCACTCTGACACGATTGTCCTACTGACCCCGAATAATCAGTAGCAGACTGAGGAACAAACATATCAGGAGATCTCAAATATCAACCATAATAATAGGGCTGTTATGGTTGGGGTTTTTAAACCTTCCAAACCTAGACTGGGACTGCCAGTGCTCAGTGTTTGCAAGGGAGGAATTTGGTAATTGTGTTCCAGAAAACTTCCAATCAATATGTAAATGGCCTGAAAAGAGAAAGGGGCAAAACCTGACCTCCCCTTGGGAAACAAGGTAGGGAAAGGGACTGAGGTGTGAGTGGGAAAGCATTTTGCCAAAGTGACTCAAATATATTAGTTTGAAAATAGCTTTGGAAAAGGACAGGGCGGGTCCACAGGTTCAAGTTATAAAATGGGGCCAGACTAATCTTGATAATATTAGCCAGGAACTCTCAAAAGGTGATTGGGGAGTCTATTTACAGGGAAAGGGAAGTCTGGCAAGTGAGAATATTTTAAAAGTGAGATAAATTGAGCGATCACCACCAGCATGTTCCTGAAAAGGGGGCACATGTCAGGTATAGCCAGCTGGATCAAGGGAATCCCTGAGGATCACAGGGACTTTAGCAGTACACTTTGGGTAGAAATCAGGAATGCAGAAAGGGTACATGAAATAACCTCAGCAGAGAATGATAAGGAGAATCCAAAAGTGATTGTAGAAATATATTAAAAGAGTAACTCGAGACAAAATAGTGTCCCTTAAAGATTAATGAGACCATTGGTGTGTGGAACCGCAGGATATGGCTAACACCTTAAACATTTTCTACCCCAGAACTTATTGTGGACAAAGACTGGGGAACTGAGGTAACAGGAGTAATACGTTAGACCACATTTGGAGTTCTCTGCAATTCCAGTATCCGCGCTATAGGAAGGATGTTGTGAAAGTTGAAAGTGTTCAGAAAAGATTAACAAGATGTTGCCAGGATTGTTGCTGGCAACTGGGGTTATTTTCCCTGGAGCATCGGAGACTGAGTGGTGACTTGACAGAGGTTTATATAAACATGTAAACAGTCAAGGTCTTTTCCCAAGGGTTGGAGAGTCTAAATCTAGAGAGCATAGGTTTAAGGTTAAAGGGGAAAGGTTTAAACGGCACTGAAGGGACAGCTTTTTTATGCACCCGGTGATGTATGTATGGAATGAGCTGAGAGAGAAAGTAGCAGATACTGATACCATGACAACATTTAAAAGGTGTCTGGATGGGTATATGAATAATGAGGGTTTAGAGGTCCATGGGCCAAATGCTGGTAAATGGGATGGATTTATTTAGATCTACTGGTCAGCATAGATGAGTTGGACCGTCGGGTCTGTTTCCATGCTGCCCATCTCTATGACTTAAAAAGAGTGCATGTTACAGAAGAGGTGGTGCTGGCGATTTTACAACACAAAGGAATGGAAAGACCCAGGACCTGATTAAGTGTATCACAGGAAATTGTGCGATGCTAGGGAAGAAATTGTGGAGACGCGAGCAAAGATGTTTGTACCATTGACAGACATGTGTGATGTGCTGGAAAGGCTGGAGGGTGGCATAGTGGGCAGTGAATGAGGTTTTTTGAGATTACAAAGGGATCTTGATGAAATGGGTGAATGGGCTGAAAAACTGTAGATGGTATTCAATCTGAATAAATGCGATGTAGTGCACTTGGTAAAATAAACAAGGGTAGAGCTTATACAATTATTGTTCGGGCCTCGGTTAGTGTTTTAGAGCAGAGGGACCTCCGGGTTCAGGTACATAAATCTTGAAGTTTGCATCACAGGATGTATAAGACAGTGCTTCGCATGCCTGACAATTGCTCAGTCCATTGAGTGGAGGATTCGGGACGTCATGTTGAGATTGTGCAGATATTTATGAGGCCTCTTCTGCACTACTCTGTCGAGTTCTGGTCGCCCAGTTATAGGGAGGATATTATTAAGCTGCAGGGTGTTCAGCAGAGATTTACCAGGACATTGTTGGATATGGAAGGCTTGAGTTCTGAAAAATGCCCGGATAGGCTGAGTCTTTTTTCACTGGAGCCTGGAGTTTGAGATGTGATGTTATAAAAGTTTATTTTAAAAAAAAATGAGATATAGATCGATTTAATGGTAGTTGCCTTTTCCGTAGATGGGGGAGTCTCAAGAGGATGGACCACATTTTTAAGGTTAGAAGAGAGAGATGTTAAAAAAAAAGACATGGGGGCAAATTGTTACACAGAGGATGTTTTGATTGTGGAATGAACTTCCTGAGGAAGGGTGGACGTGGTTACAATTACACCGTTTAAAAGACAGATACACTAAATGAATATTTTGCATCAGTTTTTACTGTGGAAAAGGATATGGAAGATATAGAATGTAGGGAAATAGATGGTGACATCTTGCAAAATGTCCATATTACAGAGGAGCAAGTGCTGGATGTCTTGAAATGCATAAAGGTGGATACATTCCCAGGACCTGATCAGGTGTACCCTCAAACTCTGTGGGAAGGTAGAGAAGTGATTGCTGGGCCTCTTGCTGAGATATTTGTATCATCAATAGTCACAGGTGAGGTGCCGGAAGACTGGAGGTCGGCTAACGTGGTGCCACTGTTTAAGAAGAGTGGTAAGGACAAGCCAGGGAATTATAGAGCAGTGAGCCTGACGTCGGTGGTAGGCAAGTTGTTGGAGGGAATCCTGAGGGACAGGATGTCCATGTATTTGGAAAAGCAAGGACTGATTAGAAATAGAGCTTTGTGCGTGGGAGATCATGTCTCACAAACTTGATTGAGTTTTTTGAAGAAGTATCAAAGAGGATTGAAGAGGGCTGAGCATAGATGTGATCTATGTGGACATCGGTAAGGCGTTCGACAAGGTTCCCCATGTGAGACTGATGAGCAAGATTCGATCTCACGGAATACAGGGAGAACTAGCTATTTGGATACAGAACTGGCTCAAAGGTAGAAGACAGAGGGTGGTGGTGGAGGTTTGCTTATCAGACTGGAGGTCTGTGACCAGGGGAGTGCCACAAGGATTGGGCCTAAGAATGGTGAATAGCCAAGGGTAAGGGAGTCCAAAACTCGAGAGTACAAACGGGACGTGAGAGAGCAAAGAATTAAAGAGGGAGCGGAGGGGCAACATTATCCACAGAGGATGGTGCACAGACTGCCAGGGGAACATGGGAGAAACAAGAACAATGACAACATGGAAACGACATTTGGGCAGGTACATGGAGGGGAGAAGGTTTGAAGAGCTAAGGGCCGAACTCAGGCAAATGAGACTCATTCATTATAGGAAACATGGAGAGCATTGACGAATTGTACCACAGGTTCTGTTTCCATGCTGTATCACTCTGTATCCAGGTAAAGAGGATTACAGTACCGACATAAAGCATGTTGTAGACACTGAAGTAAGTTACAGCGATAGGGATGGTAGTCTGGAATGCAGTACATTTCAAATATGTGGAGGACTATCGGGAAGGGAGGTAGTTACAGGGACAGGAACAATTATAAGAGTTAAAAATTACTGAAGACACTGGTGCACAAGCCATGCCATAGGCACAGAGTTGCACAGTAGCGAGTCTTAGCACATGATGGAGGGAGAACACAGAACAGAAAGATCCCAGGCAGCATTCCCAACCTCTCATCGGAGGTCTGCTTTAACCTCTGTTGTCCTGATGCTCACTAAGACAGCACAGGCCTGGATTGATAACTATGAACTCCCCATGCTGTCTCAGTGCAACGTAAAATAAAGTAGAGGTGGTGATTGAGTCTGGGGTGTGTCTGTACTGTACTGTGCTCCCCCTCCAGCACTGTATCTATGTTATGTCCTGTTAGCGATGTTTGGAGCACTCTCATCGCTCCCTGCTCTGTGCACTGTGAGTGATCTTACCTCACTGCAGGATTTATTGAAGACTCCACATCGCCCTTCCCTTTGTCTCTCGGGCTGACCAATCATCTTCAATGAGGTGTTGGACGAGACCCCCAGAACTTCCTAAATACCTACAGGAGACAGAGAGATAGACAGAATAGAAAATTAGACTGATGCAGTGATGGTTACACATGGATAATGGAAATGAGCCCCACAGCTACCTGGAAAGTCCCACTCCATCCCTGGGTTGTGCTGTTGCATTTCTCTGGAGTGGAGAATTCTGTTGGCTCAGGATCTGGAGTAACTGGAAGAGCGGGAGGAGCTGACAGAGGCAGCAATTCGACCCACAAAGTGAGGGATACCACATGGAGAGAGGCTGAGTGATATCACCAGAGTGCTGCAAGACTTCAGGATCACACAGTCATGTTGGAAGAATGGGTTTAGCTTCATGATGCTCTAGTATCAGTGCTCAGGGATGAGCAACCAGTGAGCAGGTGAAGTCATGGCCAAGTGGTATTATTGCTAGAACATGTATCCAAAACCTCAGCTAATGTTCAGGGGAAGAGGGTTTGAATCCCACCATCAGAAATGGTGGAGTTTGAAATTAATAATTTTAAAAATAGTAATTAACAATCCATAAATAAATATGAAACCATTGCTGATGTGCAAAAAAACCAAATACTTGTCCTTTAGATAAGGACATCTCCTCACGTGGTCTACACGATGTACCCACAGCAAAGTGTTTGCCTCTCAATTACCCTCTGAAATGGCCGAGCAAGTTACTTAGCTCGAAAGCAGCTAGGGCTGGAAGAGAAAGGCTGGTCAGCCAGAGGCACCCACATCCCATACCCGATTTAATAAATAGTCCATTAGGATGGTCCCACTGGAACTGTACTGGAACCAGTGTCCTGGCCAATCATGTAGGTAGGTTTATGGGACAGGGCTTTAAACTGACACAGAGGATGCTGGGACAGGGTTCAGGTGAAACGAGCTTTCCAAATGCAAAGAGAAAAGGTGAAGTATGGGAGCAGCGTGGGAATGTGACTGAAGACAAGCAGAAAGGAACAGGATGGGACAGAGTTTAACTACACCAGGGAATGTACATCAGGGAATAGGGCTGTGACAGGAAATTGTGGGAAAGAGTAAATTATGTTTTTTTTGGAATGGATAATGTCTCTTCAATAAGGTAGATTGATTTGTGACACAGAGATAAAAGAGACTTAGACACCAGAGAGACATGCGTACAGGGCGAACAAAAGGTGGGCATAAATATTCAATGGTTCACCACCATGTGCAAACTCAGGCAAAATGGGCAACGCTAACAATAATGGATAACAAAGGCATTACAGAGAAAGTATTTGACCTCAGATCATGAAGTAGAGTCAGTCTGAATGTAAATTCTGGCTACTACTTTCCAAGGACACAAGCGGCAGAACAGTTTTAGGCCAGCGAACTGCATTCCATTACTCATCACTGCATTAAACAGGAACTCACTGGAATTTTTCAACAAAGGCATTGTGATAATTTTGGAAAACTTCAATATTTCCATAATCTGGGACAGTCACACTGACAATAGTGATATTGGAAGAGGAGTTCAGAAAAAGTTTTTGTCGGGTTTTTTTTGAATAACAAATTGTGCAACTGGCTAGGGACATAGCTATCTCAGAGTGACCGATGTGTGATGAAACTTCGTGAATGAGTAATGTCTCCTGGAGAGATCCTCAGGGAAATTGTGATAAAGTGCAGTTTAAAGAAATATAAAGTTTTAAAGTGAACCACAGAAAGGACAAGCTACAACTAGAAACAAAAACAGCCAATTACACGGGTTTCAGATGAGACCTGACCAAGGTAAAGAGGCGAAACAGACTGAAATATGGGCCTGTAAATGAACAGTTTGAAGAAAGAGTAAATCACTCAACAAAAGAACATTCCATTGAAACTGAAAATCTCAGCAAGAAATTCCCTCCGGCCCCTCACTCAGGACAAAATGGATCATATTAGATTATGAGGCTTAGAAGATCTCCAAAAAGTACTGAAAATCCTGAAGCGAGAAAATGTTTTTGGAGTAAGTGTTAAAGGGATTGCAAAAGGTCTGCTCGCAGGAGTTGGGCAGTGGGAAGAAGAATCAGAGTAAGGGTTTAATGTCACAAAAGGAACAGGGAGATGTAAAGGTGCTGGAGGTGGTGAGAGTGTTACAGAGAGTGAACGGTGTTACAAAGCTAGTACGGATTGCTGCAGCTGGAGGTGTTTGCAGAGATAGGGAGGGATACATGTATTTTTATTTATTCATTCATGAAATGTGGGTGCCACTGCTAATTACACAGAGGACAGCTCAGAGTCAGTCATACTGCAATGGGTCTGGAGTCACATGTTAGCCAGGCCAGGTTAGAATGTCAGATTTTCTACACAAAAGGAGGTCAGTGAACCAGATGACTTCTTCCCACTGATCAATAATGCTTTTATGATGGCCTCACCAATGTCTTGTACAGATACAACATGTCGTCCCAACTCCTACTCTTAATGCTCTGCCCAGTGAAGGTAACCATCCCAAACGCCTTCTTCACCAGCCTGTCTGTGACACCACTTTTAAAGAACTGTGTACCTGGGTCACTGGGTCACAGACTGACAACACGACCCAGGGCTCTAACATTAACTGTCCAAGTCCCACCCTGGTTTGTTTCACCAAAATGACACACTTCACATTTATCTAATTAAACTCCATCTGCTATTCTTCAGCCCACTATCCCAGCAGGACTGTTCATCCTGTTGTATCACAGATAACCTTCATCACTGTCCAGTTTACCACCAATTTCAGTGTCACCCAAAAAACTTACTTAAATTATTGAACAATATTCCCATCCAAACCATTTATCCAAATAACAAACAACAGGGGACCCACCTCACTGCTGGTCACATGTCGCCAGTCAGAAAGACAATATGTCTCCCATCACCCTCAGTCTCCTACCATCTAGCCCAATTTTCTGTCCAGTTGACTAGCTCCTCCTGAACGTCATAACCTTTTACACTGATCGGAGCTTATTACCCAGCTTTCCTACGACACGTAGAACACAGAACAGTACGGAACAAGACCCTTCGGTCATGATGATATGCCAATCTTTTATCCGACCGTACGATTAAAAAAAGTGGCAGATAGAGTTTAATTCAGATAAATGCGAGGTGCGGCATTTTGGGAAAGCAAATCTTAGCAAGACTTACACACTTAATGGTAAGGTCCTAGGGAGTGTTGCTGAACCAAGCGACCTTGGGGTTCAGGTTCATAGCACCTTGAAAGTGGAGTCGCAGGTAGATAGGATAGTGAAGAAGGCGTTTGGTATGCTTTCGTTTATTGGTCTGAGTATTGAGTACAGGAGTTAGGAGGTCATGCTGCAACTGTACAGCACATTGGTTAGGCCACTGTTGTAATATTGCGTGCAATTCTGGTCTCCTTACTTTTGGAAAGATGTTGGGAAACTTGAAAGCGTTCAGAAAAGATTTACAAGTATGTTGCCAGGGTTGGAGGAGTTGAGCTATAGGGAGGGGCTGAACTGGCTGGGGCGTTTTTCATTGGAGTGTCGGAGGCTGAGGGGTGACCTTACAGAGGTTTACAAAATTATGAAGGGCATGGATAGGGTAAATAGACAAAGTATTTTCCCTGTGGTTGGGAAGTCCATAGGTTTAGGATAAGAGGGGAAAGACATAAAAGAGACCAAAGGGGCAACTTTTTCCACACAGTGTGTGGTACGTGTATGGAATGAGCTGCCAGAAGAAGTGGTGAAGGCTGGTACAATTGCAACATTTAAGAGGTATATGAATATGAAAGGTTTGGAGGGATATGGACCAGGTGCTGGCAGGTGGGATTTGATTGGTTTGGGATATCTGGTCGGCTTGGACGGGTTGGACTGAAGTGTCTGTTTCCATGCTGTACACCTCTATGACTCGAACTTCCGTTCCCTTCATTTTTTTTATCATCCATGTGCCTATCCAGAAGTATATTAAATGTCCCGAATGCATCTAATTTTACTGCCACCGCTGGCAGTGCATTCCACATACACCACTCTATATGTAATGAACCTACCTCTGAGATCTCCCCTTAACCATCTGCTAATCACCGGAAAATTATAACCCCTTGTAATAGCTATTTATGTCAAGGTAAAAAAATCTCTCTATTCACTCTATCTATGACTTTCATCACCTTGTTCACCTCTGCCAAGTCACCCCTCATCCTTCTTCACTTCAACGAGAAAAGCCTTAGCTCCCTCAACCTTTCTTCATAAGACATGCTCTCCAGTACAGGCAGCATCCTGGTAAATCTCCTCTTTACCCTCTCTAAAACTTACACATCCTTCCTGTAATGAAGGGACCAGAACTGAACACAATATTCCAACTGAGGTCTAACCAGGGCTCTATAGAGCTGCAACATAACCTCTCGGCTTTAAAACTCAATCCCCAAACTAATGAAATCCCATACAATATATTCCTTCTTAACAAGCCGATTAGCTTGGGTGGCAACTTTGAGGGAACTATGGATGAGTCCTCCACACTGCCAAGGATCCTACCATTAACCAGGAATTCTGCATTCAAATTCAATCTTCTAAAATTAACGACTTCACACTTTTCCAGATTGAACTCCATCTGCTACTTCTCAGCGTCTTGTCAATGCCCCATTGCAACCTACAACAGCCCCACACACTATCAACCACTCCACCAACCTTTGTGTCATTGGGAAACTTCCTAAACGACTCTTCCACTCACACATTCTACTTATTCATAAAATCACAAAGAGCAGAGGTCCTGTAACCACTCCCTGCAGAAAACCACTGGTCACTGAGCTCCAGGATGAATGGTTTTCTATCTATCATCGCCCTCTGTCTTCTGTGGGCCAGTAATCCCGTATCCAGACAGACAGGTTTCCCTGTATCCCATGCCTCCATATTTTCTGAATGGGACAACCTCACACTTGGCAGTGTTGAACTCCATCTGCCACTCCTCAGCCCAGCTCTGCATCATATCTAAGTCCCTCTGCAGCCGACAACAGCCCTCCTCACTGTCCACAACTCCACCTATCTTCGTATCATCTGCAAATTTACTGACCCACCCTTCGACTCCCTTATCCAAGTCATTAATAAAAATTACGAACAGCAGAGGACCCAGAACTGATCCCTGCGGAACTCCATTTGTAACTGGGCTCCAGGCTGAATATTGGCCATCTACCACCACTCTCTGCCTTCGGCCGGTTAGCCAGTTTTCTATCCAATTGGCCAAATTTCCCTCTATCCCATGCCTCCTGACTTTCCGCATAAGCCTACCATGGGGAACCTTATCAAATGCCTTACTAAAATCCATGTACACTACAACCACTGCTCTACCCTCATCCACATGCTTGGTCACCTCCTCGAAGAATTCAATAAGACCCAGGTGTGCAGCAATCCATTCCCTCGCTTCGTGTAGTAACTGTGGACGCATCCAGTCTGGCTCAGTGACTTATCTTTTACAAAATTCTCAGTACATCCTCCTTCTTAACATCCGCCTGTTTCACGCTGTCCTCACAAACGACAAGACACTTCTCAGCCGTGAATACTGAGGCATAGTATTCATTAAGGACCTCCCCTCCCTCCTGTGACTCCAGGCACAAGTTCCTCCCACTATCCCTGACCGGCCCTAACCTCACTCTGGCCTTGCTCTTGTTCCTCCCATAAGTGGAGAATACCTTATGGTTTTCCTTAATCCTTCCCAACAATGCTTTTTCACGTTCCCTTCTAGTTTCCCTAAGTCCATTCCACGTTTCCCTCCTGGTACCTTGAGAGAATGCCTACTGTTTGGAAATGGGCCATTTGGCCCAACACCTCCATACCAACCTTCCAAACAGTATCCAATCCAGCCCCATTCCCCACCCTATTACTTTCCATTTGCCCTGACTAATGCACCACACCTGCACATCCGTGAACACTATGGGTAATTTAGCATGGCTGAGCCACATAATCTGCACATCTTTGGGCTGTGGGGGGAAACCAGAGCACCTGGAGGAAAACCACGCAGACACTGGAAGAATGTGCAAATTCCCCACAGACAGTCGTCTGAGGCTGGAATTGAAATGGAGTCCGTGGTGCTATGAGGTAGCAGTGCTAACCACTGAGACACCGTGCCACCCAATGCAACTCTCTGGAGCCCTGTCTGATCCTTGCTTCCTCGAACTTAAGTAAACTTCCTCCTTCCTTTTGACTAGATGCTAAAGTCCATGTGGACAACGTTGACTGCTCTGCCTTCATCTATCTTTGGCCACCTCCTCGGAGAGTCAATCCGGTCTGTGCAACATAGTTTTCCACTCACAAAGCCCTGCTGACCATCTCGAATCAGCCCTTGCCTTTGTAAATTTAAGGAGCTCCTTTCTCACAGAATCTCCTCCAACAACTTGCCCACCACTGGGGTCACTGGGCTGTAATTTCCTGGCTTTTCCCTGCAGCCCTTAAGTGATGGAACAGCATTAGCCGCCCTCCAGTTTTCCAACACCTCACTGTGTCTGTTGATAATATAAATATCTCTGTTAGAAACACTGCAATCTCTTCCCTCGCTTCCCACAATATTCTAGCACAGACCGAATGAGCTGCTGAGGATTGATCTACCTTTATTTGTTTTAAGATTTCAGCACTTTCTCTTCTCTGTTGAGGATTCTTTCCAAGACATCACTATTTATTTCCCCACGTTCCCGAGCTTCCAGGTCTTTCGCCACAGTAAATACTGACAAGACTATTTTGTCTAATATCTCACTTATCTCCTCTGGTTCCACACATGGGTGACCTTATTGATCTTTAAGGGGGTCTATTCTCTACCAAGTGACTCTTTAGCCCTTATTGAAACTTGCGTAAAGACTTCTGATCATCCAAATACACCATATCCCCCGTACCACCACACCCTCCTACACCATTACAATTCTGCCACTTATATTCACACCAACAAATTAAATTCAACAGGCTCAAAACCAAATTCTCTTTTAATCAATTGGCTTTCTAAGTGGCCAGTTATTGTGTATTGAAATATCCTTTCTAACAATGTCAGTATGCTCCCGACTTACTGTCAGGCTAACTCTATTTGGTTTCAGACTGACAGCAGAAAGGGTTGTGGGAGATCTTGTTTATCAATTTGAAAAAGGTAGCTCACAGGGTCAGCAGGTAATAGAGATGGCAAATAAAATGCTGACATTTATTACAGAGGGAATGGAGTCTAAAATTAGGCAGGTCTAGCTAAAACTATACAAGGTACAAGTCAGACCCACCTCGAATATCATGAACAGTGTGAGTGCCCGCAGGAAAGATATTTTTGAATTGGAGGCAGGTCAGAGAAGGTTCACTCGGCTGATCCTGGGAATGGAGGGAATTTTGTAATGAGAAGAGGTGGAGTAGGTTGAGGTTGAACCCATTGAAGTTTAGATAATGAGAGAGAAATGGAATGAAACATCCAAAATTCTGAGGGGGTCTGATCAGGCAGATGCTGGGAAGTTAGTAAATAGAACAGTAGAGCACAGCAACAGGCCCTTCGGCCCACCACGTCTATGCTGTCCAAGATACTATTCTAACTCATACCATCTGCTTGCATATGGTCCATATCCCTCTATTCTCTGCCTGTTCATGTTTCTGTCTAAATCCCACTTCAAAACTTTACTCGCATTTCTGCTTCTACGATCTCAATCAGTAACATCCACTCCACGTAAAAAAAACTTGCTTCACACATCTCGTTTAAACTTCCTGTTTCTCACCTTAAACCTATGCGCTCCAGTATTTGAAACTTACACATTGGAAAAGAGATACTGACTATCTACATTATTTATCCCTGTCCTAACGTTATATCCCTATACTTGGTCACCTGTCAGCCTCTGATACTCTCACGAAACAATCCAACTTTGGTTAATTTCCTCTTAAACCTAACACACCCTTAAAAACCCTAAAACACAGGTAACGTGCTGATAAATCCCTTTTGAACCCCTTCCAAAGCCTCACCGTCCTCCCTATTGTGTGGAGGTGAGAACTGCACACAGTACTCCAAATGTGGTCAAACAAACGTCTTATCGAATCACAACATCAGATGCAAACCACTATACCCAACATTGTGACTGATGAAGGCCAGTGTTCCATTTGCTTTCTTTCCCATCTGAAATACTTCTGTTGCCATTTTCTGGGAGTTACTGACTTGCACCAAGATCCTTCTGTATATCAATATCCCTCAGTATACTAACGTTCTTATTGAATTTGACATCATCTCACGCTTGTCCAGATTAAACTCAATTTGCCATTTCTGTCTATCTCTCCAACTGTTCTGTAACCTCCTGCAGATGTTAATGAATCAGGGAAACAAGGGTTTTGTGGAAAAGGCAGTAAAGTAGAGTTGAACAGTATCAGATCAACCATGATCTGATTGAAGGACAGAGCATACTCAATGGGCCAAATGGCTTCATTCCCCTCCTACATCTCATGGTCTGAGCACAAATTCATTATATCTTGCATAATATTATGTGTCTCTGCTCACAAAACTCCTTTATAATGGAATTATTGGATATTTATTAGTACACAGCATTTGATCTACAAATATGATGATGTTATAGAAAACCACCTCACATACAATCCAGGATTCTATCCATTACAGCACAGATACGCATTGCTGTATCAGTCAGCATGGAGACCACTGTCACACACAATTACTGTACTGCCCTTGCCATTAGTACATTCAGTGTCCTGACTGTAACCATATTGACATTCCCATCACTGTCTGGTGCTTACAAAAGAATTCCTGCTAATGGTTGCTGCTGCTTGCTTATTCTCAGCTCCACTTTTGATATTCAGATCCACATGACTGTCTCATTAATACATTAACCTCATCCTTCCTTCACAAGTTGTTGGCTTTTTGCCTAGTCTGCCTATTGGAACTAGATTGGGTTGGGATATCTGCTCAGCATGAATGGATTGGACCGAAGGGTTGGTTACCATGCTGCACTCTATAACTCTATCCCAACAACCCTTCAGTATTCACCTCCCAGTCATGGTCATTCTGCAGTTAAATCTCCGGATGACAGTTCCATCATATCTGTTCACTGTCATTCCATCTGCCTTATGGCGAATACAGGGAGTCATTCCTCAGTAGCGGGGGGTTAAGCAGATTGGTAGAGGTTACAGAGATAGGGAGGCTTACAGGGACTCGAGGATGTTAGAGTTAAACAGAGTTACATCTGGTCAAGAATGTCAGTGGGACAAAGGGGTTTGGGGATTGGAGGAATTTACAGAGATAGAGGGAGCTGGATTAGATTCTGGAGATAGGGATAGGGATGGATGTAGGGAGAGGCAGACAGTCTGAGAGGCACAGACGGGGTGTGTTTCCGGGAGAAGTGTATTGTGAATACTAACAGACATATCGAAGATTGTAGTGTCTGAAACGTTTACAGTTATAACAAGGCTTCTCGGTTATGAAGGTTACAGAGATCGGAAGGCAATGGAGAATGCCAGTTTGCTGGGATGGAGACAGCTACACAGATGGGGAGGGTTGCACAAACTGAAGGAGGTTCCTGTGGTCGCGAGGGGTATGGTGTCGGGAATGAGGGTGAAATTTAACAAGATAAAGATCAAAGAATTGGAGAAGGATAAGGAGATTACAAATTTTTCACAGCAAAGGAAGGGTTGTAGGAGCTGGAGAAGATTACATATGTAGGGACCGATGGAGAGGTTAAAGACAAATACATTGACATGGAGGGTGGTATTGGTGGGAGGATCTTACAGGGATAGACAGGACTGTCAGGGTTTACAGGGATGAAGGAATTTAGTATCTACTGCAGAAGTTTAGGAATTAGGGTATGAGGGATTGGAGAATCTGACAGAGACAGAGAGAATGGTGTGGACTAGAGGAGATTCCAGACAGTGGTAGGATTATCGGGACTGGAGGATGTTACAGTGATCACGAACACAGAATGGGCCAGGATTGATGCCTGCGATCCCCTGTGCTGTCGCATCGAGGACCAATACAGCAGAGGTGAAAGCAGGACCCTCACAAGATGGTGGAAATGAAGCCGAGAATGTTGCTGTTCCTTGCCCAGCTCTGTGTCAAAGTCCTGTCTTCCAGGTCTTAATCCAGAAATCTACTACCTCCACCCTGTGCTGTTTACTGTGAGCGATCTTACTGGCTGCAGGATTTACTGAAGGTTCCAGATGTCCCTCTCCATCCCTCTCTGGCTGACCAACCAGCTTTAATGAGGTGATGGATGAGACAGGAGTTAGGAACATCCTGATTACCTGCATGAGACAGAAATAGACAGAATGGGAAATTAGACTGATGCAATGAGGACAATTCATGCAGAGTGGCACTGAGTCCAGCAGCGATCTCGAAAATCCCAATCTCCATCCCTTGCCCGTGCTGCTGCATCTCTCTGGAGTGGAGAATTCTGTTGACTCAGGATCTCAGACCATCTGTAAGAGGGAGAAATGCTGACAGAGGCAGCAAATAGACTGCCACAGCGAGGGATGCCACATGGAGAGATACTGAGTGATACCACATTATTAGACACTGTATTAACAGGGAATTGTTTGAATTTGTAACAAAGGCACTGGGATAATTGTGAGGGGATTCAACCTTCCTATCCCATCATCTCTTTGGCGGTGGGTCACAGACGAGGCTGACTCTCTCCCACTCCTGGGCGGTGCGGGTCCTGAGTTGGCTGTACAGACCGATGTTGCCTTTCACAGGTTCTGTTACACTTGGAGCAGAAGGTGGCCATGGGAAGGGGTGTGGGGCGTTGGTGTGGCAGCACGCCCCTTGTGTTATTTTCTCCTGGATTCCCATTTCCCCCACAGAAAGTCTCGAGGCGCTCGACACCTTCCCAATGCTCCTTCCCCACTTCGGACGGTCTTGGCCCAGGACTTAAAGGATTTGATAAGAGATGAAAAAAAACCTATCAATTCTGAAGAAGCCAACGTTTAGAAGTGTGGACGCATTGGTTAAAGAGATCGCTAGGTAGTCTCCAAACAGGAGTGCAGTAGGAAGAGGAAACGTCAGCGTCTAATCAGATGATCAGAACAGGGAAAATTGAAGGTGCTGGAGGTGGTGAGATTGTTACAGAGAGGGGCAAAGGCCTGAACAATGTTACAAAGCCAGTACGAATTGCTGCAGCTAGAGCTGTTTGCAGAGGTAGGGATGGACATCTGTATTTTCATTGATTCATTCATGGCCTGAGGAAGTCACCGGATGGACCAGCATACATTACCCCACTGCTAATTGCCCAGAGGCAGCTCAGAGTCAGCCATATTGCTGTGGGACTGGAGTCACATGTGAGCCAGACCAGGTAAGAATGCCAGGTGTCCCTCTCTAAAGGACATACGTGAACAAGTTGATTTTTACCAGATAATCAACAATGCTTATACAGTGGCCTCACTAATGTCCTGTACAGATACACCATGACATCCCAACTCCTACTCTCAATGCTCTGCCCAATGAAGGGTAACCATCTCAAACGCCTGCTTCACCAGCCTGTCTACCTGTGACGCTACTTTCAAAAAACTCTGTACCTGCGTCCCTGGGTCACTGACAACAGTATCCAGGGCCCGAACATGAATTGTACAAGTCCAGCCTGGTCTGCTTTACCACAATACAACAACTTGCATTTCTCCACCTGTTATTTCTAACCTCACTGGCCCAGCAGTATTGTTGCTCCTCTTGTACTCTTCGATAACCCTCTTCACTGTCCACATTATCACCGATTTCAGTCTCACTCACAAACTTGCTAACCATGGCTCCTGTATTATCATCCAAACTGTTTACATAAATGATGCACAACAGTGACACAGCACCGAACCCCACGGCACACTGTTAGTCACATGCCTGCAGTTTAAGCAGTAACCCTCTATGATCATGCTCCGTCTCCTACCGTCAATCCTGTTTTCTATCCAGTTGGTGAGCGCTCCCTGGTTATGTCTGATCTCAACTTGCTAACCAGTCTGCCATGCAGAACCTTGCCCAAGGCCTTGATAAAGTTCATGTGGACATCGTGTACTGCTCTGCTTTGATATCTCACTTGTCTATCTCCACACTCACATTTGAGGCATGATTTCCCGTGCACAAAGCCATGCTGACGATCGTTAAACTGTCCTTACCTTTCCAAAGGCATGATGATCATTCCCCTCAGAATCTCCTCCAACAACTTATCACCCCTGCATCAGTCTCACTGGCCTGTAGTGGCTGTTGATGATGCAAATATCTCTGGGAGGGGCCCTGCAATTTTCTCCCTCGCTTCTCCCAAGGCCTGGGATACATCTGATCATGTCCCAAGGTTTTATCTAACTTCTTGCATTTTAAGACATCCGGCACCTCCTGTTCTCCAATGTGCACTCTTTTCAAGACATCCCTATGTATTTTTCCTAAGTTCCCGAGCTTCCATATCTTTCTCCGTAGTAAATCCGAACACAAAATATTTGTTCAGTGTCCCACCCATCAGCAGTGATTCCACACAGATAGCCTCATTGACCTTTCAGGGGCCCTATTCTCTCCCAAGCTAATTTTTAGCCTTGGTTGGAACTTGTCAAAATGCTTCTGAAATTTCAAATATCCATCTAGCCTCCCCTACCCTTATCTATTCTGCCATTTAAGGTCACACCAAAATATAGAATCCAACAGATTTAAAAATATTCCCCTTTTATAAAATCATACATCTCCCATTGTTTCTACACATCCCGTTATCATTTATTGTCATATTCTTTATAGCACATTCCTGCACGTTCCCGACTTACTGTCAGGCGAAAACCGTTTGGTTTCAGACTGACTTCACAAAGGGTTTTGGGAATTCTTGTGCATCAATCTGAAAAAGGTAGCTTACAGGGTCAGCAGGTAATCGAGAATGCAAATCAAATGCTGCCATTTATTACAAAGGGAATGGAGTCTAAAAATAAGGAGGTCTTGCTAAAACGATGCAAGGTACAAGTCAGACCACACCTAGGTTATAACGAACAGTATGTGTGCCCTAAGGAAAGACATTCTTGTGTTGGAGGCAGGCCAGGGAAGGTTCACTCGGCTGATCCTGGAGATGGCAGGATTTTCCAATGAGAAGAGGTGGAGTAGATTGCCCTTGAACCTATTGGGGTTTTGAAGAATGGGAGAGAAATTGAATGAAACATCCAGGATTCGGAGGGGCTTTGACAGGTTAGATGTCGTTAAGTTAGAAAATCGAACAGTACAGCAGAGAAATAGGCCCTTCGGCCCACCATGGCTCTGCTGACCATGATGCTATTCTAACCTAATCCCATCTGCCTGCACATGGGCGATATCCCTCTATTCGCTGCCTGTTCATGTTTCTGTCTAAATGCCACTTCAAAACTTTGCTCTCGTTGCCATCTCTCCCGCCTCCTGAGCAGCTTCTAGTCTCTCCGTAAAGACAACTGGCCTCATTTATCTCACTTAAAACTTCTCACTCTCACCTTAAACCGATGCGCCCTAGTATTTGATATTTCTACATTGGAAGGAGGATTCCGACTATCCACACTATCCATGCCTCTCCTAATGCTATATACCTGTACCCGGTCACCCCTCAGTCTCCGATACTCACGCAAAACAATCCAACTGCGTCCAACCTCCTTACAGTAAACACATTCTCATCCAGGCAATATTCTGCCAACCCTCTGTTGCAACCTTCCCAAAACCTCCTCATCCTTGTTATGGTGTGTCGATGAGAACAACACGCAACCTTCCAAACATGGCCGAATGAAGTTTCATTCAGTCACAACATGACTTGTAAACGTCTGTACTCAATACTGTGCCCAATAAAGGTAAGCATACCATACTCTCCCTCTACCACCACATCCTGTTGTGTTGTTATTTTTAGGGTGCTATGGATTTGCTTCCAATGTCTCTCTGTTTATCAATGTTTCCAACTAGTCAATTAGTGTACTTCCCTCTTCCATTTGACTTCATAAATGCATCACTTCACACCCGTCCCGATGAAATTCAATTTGCCATATCTCTGCCAAACGTTCCAGCTGATCTACACACTGCTGCAACCTTTAATACTCTTCCTCACTATCCACAATTCCCCTAACTATCCCTAATCATTAAATGCCTTTCCAACTGTCGTCTGCAAAATTACCACTCAAACTGCTGACCTTTCCATCTGAATCACAGATATAAATTACACACAGACACCGCAGCACTGATCCTTGTGAAACACCATTGGCCACAGACGTCCAATCAGAAAGTGACCACTGCACATGCCTCTGTCTACTGTCACCAAGAAAATATTGTATCCAACTTACCAACGAGCATGGATTGTGATTTGATCTTACAGATCCCCCTTGCTATTTGGAAGCTGTCCATTCAAAATGACTCTATATTTTGATTCCCAGATTAAATTGGCTGTCTCACTAACGCACTGACTGCATCCTTTCTTCCCAAAGAACGGGACCTTGTTTGGTTGTTTGCTGATCCTGCCTAAATCCCTACAACCCCTCAATAATCACATTGCTGTCATGATCATTCTGCAGCCACACCTCCACAATAACAGTTCGATCATATCTGTTCCCTTCAGTTAATGCTGTCATTCCATCTGCCTTGCTGCAAATGCATGGTGCGTGTCACTGAGAGAGGGCCTTTGAGGGATGGATAGAGGTCACAGAGTGGGAGAGATGTTTGGGGGGCGCAACAATGTTGCAGTGTTAAACATAGTTACAGTTGCTACAGAATGTTCACAGTAGAAAACCTTTAGAGAGATGAAGCGTCTTTGATTAGACTTTAGAGTTATGGATGTGTTTAGTGTTGTGGATCGTTACATGGTCGATGTTGATCAGGGTGTAGAAACACATGATTCCAGAACGTCGTACATTTAACAACAGTTGTGGGATCTGGAGAATATCACAGTGATAGGGAGGATGGTATGGACTGGAGAATATTACAGGGAAAGGGAGGCTGGTATGGACTGGAGAATGTTGCAACCACATGGACAATGATATACACTGGGGAATGTTGCAGGGAGAGGGAGGAAGTTGTAGAATGGATAAAGGTAGAAGGAGAGATGATTTTATGTTCTGGAAGGAGTGTCAGACAGAGTGAGTGGTGTGCATGCTGCAAGATACGACAGGGATAGGGAAGCTTGTAGAGACTGGAGGAGAGAGTCATGGAGAGGCTTATGAGAGACCAGGTTCACTTATGAACATAGGATGCGTTACAGTGAACAGAGCCTTTTGCAGATATAAACAAGGATACAATGGCCACAAAGCAGTCACACTAATACATAGGTATATAGGAACTGAAGGAGTTGAAGAGAATACACAGACTGGGAGTGTTGTATGCAGTGGAGGAGATTAACCTGATAGGGAATCTTCTCCCACCAAGACCACCCTCCATGTCAATGTATTTGTCTTTAACCTCTCCATCCGTCCGTACCTATGTAATCTTCTCCAGCTCCTACAACCCTTCCTTAGCTGTGAAAAATTTGTAATCTTCTTATACTTCTCCAATTCTTTGATCTTTATCTTGTTAAATTTCACTCTCATTCCCGACACCATACCCCTCGCGACCACAGGAACCTCTTTCAGTTTGTGCAACCCTCCCCATTTATGTAAATGTCTCTAACCCAGTAACCTAGCATTCTCCATTGCCTTCCTATCTCTGTAGCCTCCAGAGCCTAGAAGCCTTCTTATATCTGTAAATGTCTTCAGTCACGACAACCTTCCATATCTCTGTTAGTATGCACAATAATCTCCTAGATGAAACAGACCCGTAGGTGCCTTTCAATCAGCCTGCCTCTTCCTTTCTCCATCCCTATCCCGATCCCTCTCCCTATCTCCAGAATCTAATCCAGCTCCCTCTATCTCTGTAAATTCCTCCAATCTCCAAGCCCCTTTGTCCCGCTGACATTCTTGATCAGATGTAACTCTGTTTAACTCTAACATCCTTGAGCCCCTGTAAGCCTTCCTATCGCTGTAATCTCTATTCATCTGTTCAAACCCCCACTACTGAGGAATGACTCCCTGTATTCGCCATAAGGAGGATGGAATACAGTGAACAGATATGATAGAACTGTCATTCCGGAGATGTAGCTGCAGAATGACCATCGCTGGGAAGTGAATACTGAAGGGTTGTTGGGATAGAGTCATAGAGTCAGAGAGATATACAACATGGAAACCGACCCTTCCGTCCAACCCATCCATGCTGAGCAGATATTCCAACCCAATCTAATCCCAATAGGCAGACAAGGCAAAAAGCCAACAAGTTGTGAAGGAAGGATGAGGTTAATGCATTAATGAGACAGTCATGTGGATCTGAATATCAAAAGTGGAGCTGAGAATAAACAAGCAGAAGCAACCGTGAGCAGGAATTCATTTGTGGGCACCAAACAGTGATGGGAATGTCAATATGGTTACAGTCAGGACACTGAATGTACTTATGGCAAGGGCAGTACAGGAACTGTGTGTGACAGTGGTCTCCATGCCGATTGATACAGCAACCAACCTATTGGATTTAATTTGTGGGTGTGAATATAAATGGCGGAATTGTAAGGGTGTAGGAGGGGTGTATTGGTATAGGAGAAATGGTGTATTTGAATTATGAGAAACCTTTACGCAAGTTTCAATAAGGGCTAAAGAGTAACTTGGTAGAGAATAGGGCCCATTAAAGATCAATAAGGTCACCCATGTGTGGAACCAGAGAAGATGGGTGGGATATTAGACAAAACAGTCTTGTCAATATTTACTGTGGCGAAAGACACAGAAGCTTGGGAACGTGGGGAAATAAATAGTGACGTCTTGGAAAGAATCCTCACCAGAGAAGAGAAAGTGATGGAATCTTACAGCAAATGAAGGTAGATCAGTCTTCAGTAGCTCATTAGGTCGATCCTAGAATATTGTGGGAAGCTAGGGAAGAGATGCAGTGTCCCTAACAGAGATATGTAAATTATCAACAGACACAGTGAGATGTTGGAATACTGGAGGTTGGCTAATGCTGTTCCATCACTGAAGGACTGCAGGGAAAAGCAAGGAAATTACAGCCCCGTGAGCCCAGTGATGGGGAAGTTGTTGGAGGAGATTCTGAGAGAAAAGAGATCCTTACATTTACAAAGACAAGAGCTGATTCGAGATGGGAAGCAGGGCTTTGTGAGTGGAAAACCATGTTTCACAAACCGGATTGACTCTTCGAGGAGGTGGCCAAAGATAGATGAAGGCAGAGCAGTCAACGTTGTCCACATGGACTTTAGCATCTAATCAAGAAGAAGAAGGAAGCTTACTTAAGATTGAGGAAGCAAGGATCAGACAGGGCTCCAGAGAGTTAACATTGGATGGCACGGTGTCTCAATGGTTAGCACTGCTACCTCATAGCATCACGGACTCCATTTCGATTACAGCCTCAGGTGTGGGGTGTTTGTGCATTCTCCCTGTGGGTTTCCTCCAAGTGCTCCGGTTTCCACACCCACCCTCCCCCCCCCCCCCCCCCCCCCCGCCACAGCCCAAAGATGTGGCAGTTTGGTGGCTTGGCCATGCTAAATTACCCATAATGTCCAGGGATGTGTAGTTTTGGTGCATTAATCAGGGCAAATGGAGAGTAATAGGGTGGGGGAATGGGGCTGGGTTGGATACTGTTTGGAGGGTTGATATGGAGTTGTTGGGCCAAATGGCCCGTTTCCACACTGTAGAGATTCTCTGAAGGTACCAGGAAGGAACCGAGAGATGGACTTACGGCAACTAGAAGGGGGCATGAAAAAGCATTGTTGGGAAGGATTAAGGAAAACCTTGAGAAATTCTCCACTTATGCGAGGAACAAGAGGATGTTCAGAGCGAGGATAGGGCCTGTCAGGGATAGTGGAAGGAACTTGTGCCTGGAGTCACAGGAGGCAGGGGAGGTCCTTAATGAATACTATGCCTCAGTATTCACTGCTGAGAAGGGTCTTGTCGTTTGCGAGGACAGCGTAAAACAGGCTGATGTACGTGAACAGGCGGATGTTAAGAAGGAGGATGTGCTGAGAATTTTGTGAAAGATAAGGATAGATAAGTCGCTGACCCAGACTGAATGCGTCCAAAGTTACTACAGGAACCGAGGGTGTGGATTGCTGAGCACCTGGTGATGACATTTGCAGTCTCACTGTCCACTGGAGTCGGACCAGATTATTGGAGGCAGGAAAATATTATTCCCTTGTTCAGGAAAGGGAATAGGGATAATCCTGGGAATTGCACACGTGTCAGTCTTATGTCTGTGGTGTGCAGATTATTGGAGAGGACTCTGGGAGACAGGATTTATTATTCCTTGGAAAACCATAGTTTGATTAGAGATAGTCAGCATGGCTTTGTAAGGGGCAGGTCATGCCTTACAAGTCTTATTGAATCTTTTGAGAATGTGACAAAACATCTTTATGGCTCATTTAGAAAGTACGGAGGCATGGGGTACAAGGAAACCTGTCTGTCTGGATACTGGCCCACAGAAGACAGAGGGTGATGATCGATGGAAAGCATTCATCCTGGAGCTCAGTGACCGTGCAGTGGTTTTCTGCAGGGAGAGGTTACAGGACCTCTGCTCTTTGTGAGTTTATGAATGACTTGGATGTGTGATTGAAAGAGGGGTTAGTAAGTTTCCCAATGACACGAAGGTTGGTGGAGTGGTTGATAGTATGGAGGGCTGTTGTATGTTGCAACGGAACATTGACAGGATGCAGAGTTGGGCTGAGAAGTGGCAGATGGAGTTCAATCTGGAAAAAGTGTGAAGTCATTAATTTTGAAGTTTGAATTTGAATGCAGAATACAGAGTTAAATGCAGGATCTTTGGCAGTGTGGAGGAACAGAGAGTGATCTTGGGTTGCAAGTCCCTCGATCCCTCAAAGTAGCCACCCAAGTTGATTGGCTTGTTAAGAAGGAATATATTGCGTGGGATTTCATTAGTTTGGGGATTGAGTTTTAAAGCTGTGAGGGTATGCTGCAGCTCTATAGAGCCCTAGTTCGACCCAATTGGAATATTGTGTTCAGTTTTGGTCCCTACATTTGCAGGAAGGATGTGGAAGCTTTAGAGAGGGTAAAGAGGAGATTTACCAGGGTGCTGCCTGTACTGGAGAGCATGTCTTAGGAAAAAAGTATGGGGGAGCTAAGGCTTTTCTCATTGGAGTGAAGAAGGGCGAGGGGTGACTTGGCAGAGGTGAACAAGGTGATGAGAGTCATAGATCGAGTGAATAGAGAGAAATATTTTTTACCTTCATATAAATAGTTATTATAAGGGGGTATAATTTTCGGGTGATTAGTCGATGGTTAAGGGGAGATTTCAGAGGTAGGTTCGTTACATACAGAGTGGTGGCTGAGTGGAATGCACTGCCAGCGTTGGTGGTAAAATTAGATGTATCAGGGACATTTAATATACTTCTGGATAGGCACATGGATGATAATAAAATGAAGGGTATGGAAGTTCGAGTCATAGAGATGGACAACATGGAAACAGACACTTCAGTCCAATCTGTCCATGCCAACTGGACAGAAAATAGGGCTTGATGGTAGGAGACAGAGGGTGGTGCGGGACATACTGTTTTTCTGACAGGAGACATGTGACCAGCGGTGTAGTGGGTCCCCTGTTGTTTGTCATTTGGATAAATGGTTTAAATGGGAATATTGTTAAGTAAGTTGTTTGGGTGTCACTGAAAGTGGTGGTAAAGTGGACAGTGAAGAAGGTTATCTATGACACAACTGGATGAACAGTACTGCTGGGATAGTGGGTTGAAGAATAGCAGATGGAGTTTAATTAGATAAATGCGAAGTGTTCCATTTTGGTGAAACAAACCAGGGTGGGAGTTGTACAGTTAATGTTTGGGCACTGGGAATGTTGTCAGTCAGAGACACAGGGATGCAGGTGCCCAGTTCTTTGAAAGTGGTGTCACAGGTAGACAGGCTGGTGAAGCAGGCATTTGGGATGGTTACCTTCATTGGGCAGAGCACTGAGAGTAGGAGTTGGGATATCATGTTTTATCTGTGCAAGACATTGGTCAGGTCACCATAAAAGCGTTGTTGATCAGTGGGAAGAACTCATCTGGTTCACTGACCTCCTTTTGTGTAGACCATCTGACATTCTAATCTTGCCTGGCTAACATGTGACTCCAGACCCATTGCAATATGGCTAACTCTGAGCTGTCCTCTGGGTAATTAGCAGTGACACCCACATCCCAGGAATGAATAAATAAAAATACAAATGTCCCTCTCTACCTCTGCAAACCCCTCCAGCTGCAGGAATCTGTACTGGTTTTGTAACATCGTTCAGGCCCTGACCACTCTCTATAACACTCTTAACACCTCCGGCACCTTCACCTCTCCCTGTTCCTTTTGTGACATTGAATCCTGACACTGATTCCCCTTCCCACTGCCCAACTCCTGCTAGCAGAACCTTTGCAATCCCTTTAACACTGACTCCTAAAACACTCTCTCACTTCAGGAGTTTAAGTCATTTTTGGTGATCTTCTCAGCCTCATAATCTAATAGAACATAGAACATAGAACAGTACAGCACAGAACAGACCCTTCGGCCCACGATGTTGTGCCGAACATTTGTCCTAGCTTAAGCACCCATCCATGTACCTATCCAATTGCCACTTAAAGGTCACCAAAAATTCTGACTCTACCACTCCCACAGGCAGCGCATTTCATGCCCCCACCACTCTCTGGGTAAAGAACACACCCCTGACATCTCCCCTATACCTTCCACCCTTCACCTTAAATTTATGTCCCCTTGTAACACTCTGTTGTACTCGGGAAAAAGTTTCTGACTGTCTACCTTATCTATTCCTCTGATCATCTTGTAAACCTCTATCAGGTCACCCCTCATCCTTCGCCGTTCCAATGAGAAAAGGCCTAGCACTCTCAACCTATCCTCGTACGACCTATTCTCCATTCCAGGCAACATCCTGGTAAATCTTCTCTGCACCCTCTCCAAAGCTCCCACATCTTTCCTAAAGTGAGGCGACCAGAACAGCACACAGTACTCCAA